>NC_091944.1:22705876-22793376 GCF_041260155.1 Ptychodera flava | reverse complement strand
ACCATGTATGGGCATATTTAGATTACAGGTGACTGTACGATAACATGTTGTGTATGACACGTGCGCGTTGGAGGTAAATTCTAATGTATTAAGTGCAATCAATAATATGTTGTATATAAAACGTCAATTGTTTGTGGATAAACGTTTTACTTAAAGATCCATTATCTGTAACTTTGGTCATTTTTTTTATTTTGTTTGTTCTGTGTATCATCTACAGTTTCTGGTTTGAATCCCTGAACCATGGAGAAATTCCTAATATTTAGCTCATAAATATACCCTATATGAGTATAATCTGCATTGTTATTGTTTAAATTTTGTATTCAGGTCCGGACTAGAATACATTTATCAACAATAACATTGGTCATTTCACATATATATACAGGCTGTGCTGGCAAGCAAGACACCGGGCGTTGGTCATGATGATCGGATTATAGTAAAATTCTGTAGTTGATACATTGAAACAGAGTCGTGAAAAATTAGTTAAAAGTTACACCTAATGTCCCTTTAGTATATTCAGCGCAAACGATAATATGTTGTGTGTAAAACGTTTATATGTTGTAGCTAACACCCATCCCGTAAAAAACAATCCTTCCTTAATTTAAAATGGTTTAAGGGATACGTGAATAACTGGAATAAGCAGACTTCTAGTATTTTCGGCTTATCGACGTACAAAGAATACATGGGGAACAATTTTGCATAGACTACCGAAAACTAGTTAGTCTCGACTGAATCACATTTTTCCAGTAATAACTGTGTGTGAAAAGTTATAAATGCTCTCTGAAATTTACTGTTTCTTCATGTTCGGTGGCGCGAGACAATGTTCTGGTCAACAACAACACGTATCTCCCAACCCATGTAAAATCAGCACTCACTCACTCACTCTCCGCTAAAAGTTGACGTCAACTTACTTATCAGACGACGGGTACGGGTAATTGATTCCGGCAAACTTGTAGTTATCACATCCGACGAACATAAGTGGGATGAGCATCAACAAACACACCAGATGGACAATGGTTATATATCTGGCAATTTTCTTCAATGTCGGCTTGAATCTTCGCAGGAGGACGCCACCAGTGAATATGCCGATGGTAGAGGGAATAATAAGGCCGATTGCTGCCATAAAAACAACATGAAATATTGTCAATGTTTTAGTTATGCTGAATTAGAAAAATCGGCGATTTTCTCTTTCGCAAAACTTGCAGTTCGGTTGAAAACCTAAACGTTGGTTGATCACATACCCTGTGCTACATATGTGGCTGCGGCAACGGTATTTTCTCTTTCGCAAAACTTGCAGTTCGGTTGAAAACCTAAACGTTGGTTGATCACATACCCTGTGCTACATATGTGGCTGCGGCAACGGTATGCTGTGTCATTCATAAGCAAATCGACAATGAGGCAGGCAACTGAAGGTAATTGAGAGGCGGTGGATAACATCAACTTGTTGGCTCATGACGTGTCTGTATTTAGGAAGGAAATGGTTTAGCTCTATTTCCATTATCGCCCGCAACTTTGTATTAAAGCTTTGCCATGGTAACGCCTTGGGAAAAATCCATGTGTGTAACGTTCAATTACTATTCATATTTGTTTTCAAATGTTTGTTACTCTGAAGTCGTAGCATTATAAACCTCCAAAATATTATTTCCAGAATCAGCAAATTATCTAGTTTGAAAGGAAGTTTAATTCACAATATTCTTATTTTTTATCCGATTCCCATGTTCGCGCGCGTGTGTATGTATGTATTTATGTGTGTATGTATCAGTGTATTTGTGTGTATGTATGTATCAGTGTATTTGAGTATGTATGTACGTACGTTCGTACATAAGTGCCGTATGTTAGTATGTAAAATGTGTATGTATGTATGTATGTATGTATGTATGTATGTATGTATGTATGTATGTATGCATGCATGCATGTATGTATGTATGTATGTATGTATGTATGTATGTATGTATGTATGTATGTATGTATGTATGTATGTATGTATGTATGTATGTATCGTGTTGCAACCAGTTTATTTTTATCAATTCTTTGCTTACCCGCTATTATTCTCTTTCAGTTGTACCGCGGCTCTTCAGGAAGATTTTATTTGAAGTACAAATAAGTCTATCTACCGACATCAGCCTTCTTACTTTAGAAAAGGGGTACTTACGAACGACGAAGGCTGCTAGCGACACACTGGTTCTGAACTGGTTGATGACGTATTTAGCTGCAAAAGGTACCACTGCACTCACCAAGGCGACGTCGGCAGTTATGGCAGCTACTATACACATAAGTGTGGAGTTCGTGAAGAGGCGCTTCATAGCTCGTGGAAATTCTTCATCAAAGATAAAAAAGAACATTATTGTTCAACTTGCTCTAACATCACTTGTTTAATAAAGGAATACGTAAATTGATGAATACTAAAGGTATCATTGATTATGCAGATGCATGGCAAAATTTATATCGAGGTTGGAGTTGCCCATGAATATTCATCCACACTGTTTGTATGCCAATGTACGGCAGACACCAAAATATTGTGAATATTCGCGCTTCAATAAATGCCATGTAGAATTTACATGTAATTTTGTAGTCAGTCCTTCAGTTACGGTAGAATGCACCTCGGGGACAGATATTCGGGCTCTCAAACTTTCACAATTCTTTTCTGATCTACCCTTTGTGGGGGCTCATTTTAAAGCTCTTGGTACAAGAAAATTTTCACCGTGTTATGTTTTCGGAACACCAAAATATTAACACAGGTATGGCGGCCATTTTGAATTTCAAATGTCTCAGGTAACTTGTTTCTCTAGAACCAAACTTTGCATGGTGACCCCCGATTTTCATTCTTGATTTTGAAAGAGAATGGTTGGAGTATTTTTTGAGGAACGTTTGAGCAAAAGTCTTACAGTAGGTATTTCACTTTCAAGGCACATACAACGTTAACTGACGATCTATAGTGACTAATTTGACGTTGCTGTCTTTCTCTGCCAAAATAACTACGAAACAGAATGGTTGTTGACGACATTTCGGTGATCAAAGTGTCAATGGAAATTAGGGTGAATTCGTGTTATTATTTTAAACAACATAATGATCCAGGGAAAATATGTTGAAGTCAATGATAGTTCATCATATCTAGTCATCAGTTAATACAAAACGTGCAATTTTGATTTCACAATTGTTAAAGGAATATAACTTAATCGAAAAGACGTTAACGAAGAGAAATAAGGATGATATACATATACATGCATATGTGTCTGTGTGTCTGTGTCTATGTACCTGTGTGTCTGTGTATTATACATACATACATACATACATACATACATACATACATACATACATACATACATACATACATACATACATACATACATACATACATACATACATACATACATACACAGACAGACAGACAGACAGACAGACCTTTTACTTTCTCAGACATGGTCATTTCTTTGATGTGTTCCTCAGCTTTCTCATCCTCTTCTGTGCCTTCTCTTGGTTTTCTTAATTTCTTCGGCAACAAAAATATAGGTATCGATACACAGAATAAGAGGCTAGCGTTGACAAAGAACCCTATCCACCACGCACCAACCCAGCGGGGGTCCGTTTTATCGATTTCCACTGTTGATTCGTCAATGCGATAGTAGTCAACGTACATGTTAGTGTAATACGCCGCCATTGGGAAACCGATCAATGGGCCGAGGCCGTACATTGAGTATAAAATTCCTGAAAGAGAGAACATTGGTTTAAAGCACACTCAAGGTAGGTATGGGGCGCCGTAGATAAGGGTCGCCAATACTATATAGGCGTGTACAGGTTAAAACCCGTGTCTCCACGAAGTTAATTGTGAGTGCCAAAATAGCGCAACGTTTTCATATTACCTTTAAAACTGAGGGGTAGGTTGGATGATGCAGAATTTGAAGACAAAATGTCATCTGTGTTCAGAATGGACAATTAACTACTAGAAAAATCCACAACTGTGTTTGATATATTCAAAAGGAAAAATCACACATCTCCATTTTTCTGCGATCCTAGAGACTGGCCCTGTACAACATTTCGATTAGCATGGTGTCTGATTTGGAAGTTCACCCTAAATGTACCTGTGAGGGCTATTTTTTATCTTCTTTTAGGTGTTGCCTTTGTTCAAAGACAACTGGCGATACTTATCTTAGCTTTTTCTAAACACGCTTGTCTTCAACCAAGACAGTTTTCTGATACATGAGTGCCTGGCTTCCAAACATTTGTTTGCTTGTTTGTTTCACTTAGCATCTGCACATGTAAAAGTTTGCTATATCATGCTGTTCATTGGTTATGTCATTTTGCATGACGCAAGCTTTGTTAATATCGAACTTCACACAAAAAAAATCGTGTCCTAAAATGACAGATTGACCTCACAGCACTGATATGACGCTGGTCATCTACCGGTAGTGGTCTCAGGTGTTCCGATGAGGGAGTTCTGGGAAATGATTCACGGTCAATGATACGCCTTATCCATTAACTTTAAATTTCAGTTCAGACATAGACCCTCGAGGGTCTATGGTTCAGATCAATGTCATTTAATCTTCGCACTACTTCACGTTAAAAAGGTAAGCAAGTGATATATTCTTACCAAAATACAAAGGCGCCTTCTTTCGCTGTACGCCATCATCAATGTAGGAAATGCCTAAAGTGAAAATTGGTGTGAAACCGACTCCCATGAAGACCAAGCCGAGAAACAGGCAGAGTAGTGCCGCTATGCTGTTCCCAGCGAGCACACTGTCACAGCTTTGCAATTGGTCGGTGAGGCTCTCATTGAAAACGCCGAGTGTGTGTTCGGTTCGACCGGGAAAGCAGAGACCAGAGGAGGCGTTAGAAGATCGTGACGGCATGTCACCGTACTCGTACAGATCCGACATGAACTGCGTGGATCCAATGATTAGTAAGCCCAATGAGGCAGACAGTACGCCAAATCCGATCCATCGAGGACGGTGGCTCGTCTCTTGGCCGCCGAAGTAGGTGACCAACGGCAATGCTACAGTGGACGAGAGGTCGAGGAGTGTGAAGCAAAGTGCGACAATCGTCGATGACAAACCGAACTGTCGCTCCCAGCTGACCACTGCGGTCGAATACAAAGCAAAGTTCAGCGTCGTTATAACAGTCGTCAACATAATCACGACAAACGCTACTTTGACATTTGCGAAAGCTTGAAGCCAGCGTGGTCTCCACGATCCTATCCCACAAGTGTAGTCATCGCTGTATGCCAGGTTTTCTTGTCCATCGCTCTCGGACTTTCGGCTTGTTTTCCTTCGTTCTTCCATCAAGAATGAGTTCCTACTTTCGTCTTCTCTCGACGATGGTCTCTTGTCGACTTCCATCGCTTATACCTTATGAGAAATTAAAGATTCAAGAACCAGTTAACGAAAACTAGAAAACTCTAGAAAAACTAGAAAAATTACAATGGATAGGTTTACCGATAACAACGACAAATACTGACAAACCACCCCATGCCATATTTTAAGACACCAAACATAAGACGCAGCTTGGAAAACATGGCTTTTTTTAAATAAAATGACAATAAATTCTTCGGGCGTTGCTAAGGCTTTCGTCTTTAAGCAAGACAAATCGAACCTTGTGTCATAATTCTCGCTATGTCAGTTTAAAGATGTTACAGTGAAGTCGCTGTGCCCCGTTGTGACTAGTCAATGGTCAATCACATTATCAGAAGATACCAAGCCTAAATATGTGACTGAATGGGCCAGCATTCAAATAGCATTATATTACCATGCCCTGCCCGTCGCACTTTGATTCGGGTCGAGCTGAACCAGGTGACTGACAACAAATACACAGTAATGGTTTGTTTACATGCCCGTGAATATGAATAATAAGATTAACAACTCAAAGTATCGTAACTTTACAGCTCAAACGTAAATCATAATCAATCACAAAATAAAATGGAGCACTTGTAGGTTAAGTTGAGATACGTTTTTTTCTGAAAACATCTCCGGATTTGCCAATTTTTACAGCGCGCGTGACACTGCGTCGCGTATTGCTCAGTTTCTGGGGCCCAGTTGTCGTTCGCTCCGGAAATATTCGCAAATTTTGACGGTTTTCTCGGGTCTGCTGATAATACGATGGAAATAAGAGACTCCGCTCTGACCATTAACGTTTATTTGTGGGCACGGGCTCGAGGAAAGCCAAATTAACGGGCTCGGCTAATTTTTGGCTTTCCTCTCGCCCTTGCCCACAAATAAACGTTAATGGTCAGCGCGTCGCCCGTTATTTCTATAATAGTTTTTATCTTCATGGTGTGAAGATCTCTAACTATAGCGATTATAAACTCCATCGACGATTATTTTTTAAGCTATCGTTGCATTGCTAAATTTCTAAGGCCTTTGATCCGACAACACAAATATACCTATGCCAGACACTCTGCTTAGTAAAGAAGTGCTCTAGAGATCTCACATTTTAAGAGAAAATGGAAGCCGACTTCGTAAAGATAAATGACCCGTTTTATGAATAGTTGGCAAATATCACCTTCTTTGCACAATGGATTAAGGTAACATGCATCTCGAAAGTGAAAGACTTAAGCTTTTGCTTTAATTTTCCTGAAGGAATCTTTCAACCATACTCTTCCAAAATCAGGAATAAAAACCGGGGGTCACCGTGCAAATTTTGGTACTACATAAACAAATCACACAAGATTTATCAATATGGCCGCTGTCCCTGTGTTAACTCAATGGAGAAAAATAAAATTTACGATTTTCGAAAAACTAAGATGGTGAAAATTTTTCTTACATAAAGAGCATTAAAATGAACCGCCACAAAGGTAGATCAGAAAAGGATTGTAAAAGTTTAAGATTCCGAGTTTCTGCCCCGAGGCGCATTCTACCTGAAGTATAAGCCCGAGAGCGTTCTGCCCATGCACGCTCGGTCTATTGCGTGTAGACAAAAACATCAGTTTAACTTTATAAAGCAGTACAGCTATATCGATCACTGTCAGCGTTCGTCAAAAGAGAATTTATTCTGCGCCCTGGGCTCATAAGATATTTGCTGTTGCAAAGGAAATTCGAACATTGAGCAGAGGAGAACCTTCTGCAGGTGCCGCCAACTAAGTTGTTCGTGCAGAAAGGTGTTCGTGCGCAGTTTTTCAGCGGGCGGGCAAATTTCAAAACTAATCAGCGAGCGGGGAGAAAAAATCGATATGGGCAGGGAGGAAATTTCATTGTTTTTTCAGTGGGCGGGAGAAAATTATTGATGGTGGGTACCGGAAAAGGAGGGAGGGGAAAGCCGTTGTTAAGGAAACTTAAAAGCGCCCAACTTAGAGGGGAGCAATGTTAAAAGGTATACTGCATACTGCTCGCACAGTTTTGTGTTGATCTGCATTGCCTAGTGGGCATCTGGTGGCCAATTGGGAATTTCAGTAGTGGGGAGAGGGCAGTGGGGAGCTTGAATTGTGGTGGGGAGCGGGCAGACCATAGATACTGGATGGCAGTGGGCATCAAGACTCAGGAGGGCAGTTACGAACAGCTCTACTTTCCCCTCAAAATTTTAGTTCAAGGTCAAAAATAAGTAAAATCGGCACATCAGCCTCCAAAACATGTTTTGTGATGATATTGCGAAATTGATAAAATTTACCAGTTGGCGGCACCTGCTTCTGAGACATAGAATTGGCATATTATCTTGGCCGCAAGCATTTTTTTAAAAATCGTGAAGATTTTACCACCAACACTACAGCCCGTAATAGTGTCATTGCTCCATTTATCTTACTTCTCCGGAGCATTTAATTCGATTTATGTCAGTGTTAACATGAAGATATACTTCATATGTATGAAAAGATCATTTGGACATTGAGGATCTCGTGTGTTTATCTTGTCTGACCACCTATTAATATCAGCCAAATAAGCGCATTGACATACGCACCAATGAGTTTACTGATTTTTGTTTCAAAATCTTGCGTGAACCCTCACTGTCCCTTGCACTCTCGAACAAAAACATTTGCACGCATGTTTCGCTTGGGTACAAAGCTCACATCCTTTCTTGTGCGAAAGGCGGGGTCAACACTGGTGGCTGAAAACGAATAATAGGCCCTTGTGCTTGCTGATATTATTAACAGCAACGTCGGGGTATGATGTCTGAAACGCCGCAGACCTTGGACCTAGAGTTCAAATTGCGAACAATAGCCTATTGAGCATCATTTCACGCCGACCTTACTCGAAATTTACGCCAATCACTGCTCAACAGACGAACCCTGCTGTTTACTCTGCTGGTGGTCAAGTATTCGGGCACTGTCTGAGAAGAAAGGACGGCCCGGGCTATAGTTAATAAAAGTATAACATGATTGTAGTATTTTGCATCATCATCGATCTTTAATCGAACTAATAATACCGGATTTTTGAGTCTCGGTGAATACTGATATGTCGATAATTTCGTAGCTTTTGGCATTTAATGAAACGAAGTTTTATTTACAAAACTTCGGTATTTAGAACTCGCTTCCACCCAGTAAATTCGACACCAGGGCGATTTCAGAAAAAAATGGTTGGACTCCTATGAGATCAATAGTACAAATATTTTTCTGTTGAAAGTGAGTACTTCTATCTGTTATCTTTACCATTGGCATTCGACTTACTTGAAAAAAATGACAGTAAAACTTTGGCCGGAACTCCTGATTTAGAAATGGTTTGGCTTTAGTAACCAGGTATGACTGGCCTTTCACTTGATATGAGGCTGGTCATCCACTGCTGTTCAGAGGACGGTTTTATGGAAATGTTTCAATGTTAACAACGCTGTGACCTATGACCTTTAAATTGATTTGACATAAATTCACGAGAAAGGTTAGCGATTTAGCGAAACACTTGATGCAAGACATTAAAGAATGAAGAATTTCGATTGTGATATATATGGTTTGTAAAATAGAGTTACATGTCCGAATATAACATAAAAAGATTATGGTTAATCACTATAGTGATTAACTTTCGTCGTGGTTCATGTTGTAACAAAACAAAAATTAAACTTAAGCACAAATAGCGTTGCAAAGCGTAACTTTATAACTACTCCTCCTTCCCTTGCAGCAGACTTTCCAAATCAATAATATGATTGTTCAATTAAGCAATAAACCACACCCAGAAAAGGTATACCACATGAATTTTATCAGTTCACAACATATGTGCACTAGTGATAGCGAGATCATATGTGGGGTTCACTGGTCAAAATCGAGTGGTATACCCGTTGCTGAGGTTGTTTATTGCTATTATATCATGATATTAAATCGAAATTTGGTGTGAAAGGTCAAAAAGCGAATTTTTCTCTGGCTTAGAGCTCGTGTCTGTGATACTGCGAATATAGCACGGTTATTTTCACGTCTCGACCAATAAGATCGCAGTATTTCCGCCAATTACTGGTACCATATAATTCCCGATATGGCACCATCACCCTAAGTCTCGGTAATATACCGTCATGAATTTCTGAAAACCTTCGAAGAAGGTCGAAATATATAGAGTAAACATATTCTAGCTTGTTCCAAATATTCTTTAGAAGTCAGATGTTGAGACCCGATAAACTTTTGCGTTGAATTTTGCGAAAGTCAACTTGAAGAACTTGCAGAATTACTAGGGATGTTTGCTCATCACATTTTTTCTTGTAACTTCTATGAATCAGGCTGTCCCAAGCTATGTGCTTAAATATGTTTGTTTTGTTTTTGATTTGTTTTAAAATGCAGTATCTGGATAATTTACCGAAGCAGCGACATTTTTGAGGTCCCGGCGTAACTCTTTAAATATGAGTGTGCCGTTTGCCCAGTGATGCGAGACTGCCCTGCTAAACGGAGCGGAAACAAGCACACAGTTGTTTTTCAGGAAAGTGCTTGCAAGAGCTTTCTCGGCTGTCTGACATATTTAACCTGATCATTCGGCGAGTTAGGGCAAACAGACAATTCCTCAGCATAAGATGACGACAAAATTAAATCTAACCTTGACAAAATGACGAATTGCAAAACCGCAAAGTTGATAGGTAGAGAGTAAGCACGGTTTGTTGAGTTTCCAAGTGTGAACAAAATCGTATAGAGGAATGGGGACACTTATCGAGCTCCTTCGCTATCGTTGAGTTGAGTTTGACGAAGTCACCTACGCGTAAACGTCACATGAAGTTGTTGCCCATATCAAGAAAGTAGACTCTTTTAACACTGAAAGACAAGCACATACCTTACCTTTACAGCCTCTTGCGTTGAATCGGGCCACAATGATCAGGACAATCTACGCCCTTAAAAGGTCTAGTAATCTTTGAATGCAAACGAAGTTGACCAGGTATCTTTGTTATTACTGACACACTGACTATAGGAATAGCAGAGGTGGGACACGGCTGTCACTTAAGGTAGTATGCACCTCGAAAGTAAAAGACTTAAACTTTTGCTCTAACTTTCCTCAATGAATCTTTCAATCATTCTCTTTCAAAATCAAGAATAAAAATAGGGGGTCACCGTGCAAATTTTGGTACTAGAGAAAGAAATTACTCAAGATTTACCGATATTTGAAATTCAAAATGGCCGCCATCCCTGTGTTAACTCTATGGAGAAAAATAAAAATTTTCGAATTTCGAAAAACTAAGCCGGTGAAAAGTTTTCTTTCACCAAGAGCTTAAAATGAACCCCCACATGTGGTATATCAGAAGAGAATTGTAAAAGTTTGAGAGTCCGAATGTCTGTCCCCGAGGTGCGTTCTACTTAAGTATGTAACTGACCAAGCGCCAAGTTGTTCTATTTCGTCACAAAAAAAGTAAACACGGTTGAGCCGTTAAAAAGTGGAAAATGTTGGCCCATGATATATGGCATGTATATGTATGTATGTATGTATGTATGTGTATGTATGTATGTATGTATGTATGTATGTATGTATGTATGTATGTATGTATGTATGTATGTATGTATGTATGTATGTATGTATGTATGTATGTATGTATGTATGTATGTATGCATGCATGCATGCATGCATGCATGCATGCTTGTATGTATGTATGTATGTATGTATGTATGTATGTATGTATGTATGTATGTATGTATGTATGTATGTATGTATGTATGTATGTATGTATGTATGTATGTATGTATGTATGCATGCATGCATGCATGCATGCATGCATGCATGCATGCATGCATGCATGCATGCATCATGCATGCATGCATGCATGCATGTATGTATGTATGTATGTATGTATGTATGTATGTATGTATGCATGTATGTCTGTATGTATGTATGTATGTATGAACTTGTATGTATGACATTGTATGTTTGACATTGTATGTATGACATTGTATGTTTTTGTATGTATGTATGCATGCACCATATCTCTGCATTCAATATGCAGGTATGCGTGTATGCATATTATAGATGGGTATTCAATCGCAGATGGATGATTCATTATTTACAAACGCTACGCATGTGCAAAGTAATTATGTTACATTCAGCACCTCATTCGTGTACGTGTATACTGTGAGGTACATACACATTCCTCAGGTATGGCCAGATTTAATCTGCACTACAGCGTCTGAAATTGCCACTTTGGCACGTTTTAAACTTTTGCGTTAACATTCCTCATGGAATATTTTAACCACACTCTTTCAAAATAAAGCAAAAATCGGGAGTCATCGTGCAAATTTCAATACCAGAGAAACAAATTACCCAAGATTTACCGATATTTGATATTCAAAATGGCCGCAAACCTGTGTTAAATCTATGGAGAAAAATAAAATTTTCGATTTTCAAAAAACTAAGACGGTGAAAAGTTTCCTTACACCAAGACCTTTTAAATGAACCCCCACAAGTGGTAGATAAGACGTAAAGTGTAAAAGTTGGAGAGTCCAAATATCTGTCTCCGAGGCGCATCTACCTCAACCTATTTACATAATCCATTCGCCTTTCAAAATCAGTTCCGAGTAGATAATGTTTGATTGATTGTATTTTGACATTTGGGGTTACTTTACTATTTGAAGCAAAATATTGTTTAAGAATTGAGGCACGCGACGTGTACTGCATCGTGCCTCAAAACATTCGAAGATTCTTTGTAACTATAGGCAACACATGTTGGAAAGGCATTTATAGAATGAACAATGCTGTAATTGAAACTACAGGAACCGAACATTGTGTCACTCAGAAGTCCTTACGGTCTGATCACTTTCGTTTTTTACGGCATATTAGAGCATTACAAAGGAGGGCACGTTCTTTGAAAATGTAGGTCTCGTTTATATTTTTGTTAACAAATTTCATTTTAGATCAGATAGGTGCATAACTTTTGTGTGACTACAAACATCTATTTCGTTATAGGGTCGCAAATGAAGAATGAAAAACGGGGGTTTATTTTTCAAAGAATGGGGTATTTTGAATACCGACACTCCACGTGTTGTGTACCACTGTACCACTTTGACTCCGGCTTACAAAGTTTGTGTTTGTTTTTTTGAAGAAATGCACCATTTTCATCACTCCTGTCACGTGAACTTGTCATCACGATATTATGTGGTATTCGTACCTCGACGTGTTGAGATGAGGAGAAATACTACATGTATTTTCCTTAGGATAGAACTACAGTTAAGATGCAGCCCGGCATTTATTGGATAGAGTTCGATGTTACAGAGAATTTCAGTTCATGTACGGGTCACGAAAATAGCAAAGCAGTCGTGTAACTTCAGATTCAAATCCCTCAACAAACGTTAAAATGTAAAAATTACAGAGCCCTTACACCGATACATCAAAAATCAAGACCATTTTGCTACATCAGTGTAAAATAACACCGCCTTGTACTTAACATGTTTATCAGAGAGAACAGTAAAAACCGAACGCGTTTATTATTATAAAACCTAGTATTATTCTGCTCACCTAATATAGACAATGTTTATAATGAAATATCATACAGAGTAAGCTAACAGTTAAGTAAAGTTAACAGTTTCTAAATGTTTAGGGTATAGAATTGCATGACATCTTATTGTTGAAAGTAAAAAATATATATGACTAGCTATTCTTTACAGGAATTACATATAACCATTGTAAATGTATAAACAATGCATAAGCATGGAATGAACTTGCCCTTTGTATGCTTTGATGCTCACCTGTGCAAAGGAGAATGCTAGTAGTATTCATAGAGACAGCTTTGGTGAACATGAAGTGTCTATTAAAGGTATACAGTTACCTGTAATCTAAATATGCCCATACATGGTCAAAGGGGTGTTCCTTGGTATTCAAAATGCCCATGTATGGGCGCTGTTTTTAAAAAGCTGCCACCCGCTTAAAATCTGTGATTGGTTAGATTTCCTCTCCATGGTAACTGTGGTAAAATTGGAACAGGTGACAGTATACCTTTAACACATGCTTAGCGAGTCTGAATTTTATAATGACAACACTAGCCCTTAAAGACAAGGGCTGGATAGGGTAAATTGATTTCGCAAGGAGTACATTTCTTACTCTGTAAGTCATACAGAAGTTTTGATTTTTCCTCATTTCAGATGTCAATCTTTCGGTTTGTAAATGATGTAGAGACATACCGGGTTAAGGCAGGCAAAAATTTAGATCCTAGGGACGATGTGCAAATTACAAAAAGTGATAATTTCCGATATGATTTCCGATATTAACAACATAAGCTTAATTTCAGTCAATGAAATGAAAGAGTAACATTACCTTCTTGTTGCATTGATACAGAATTCCTTATTCATTTCCTTGCTCTAACTTAATAGTAATTCAAGCTTTAGCTGAGCGAAATACAGTATAACGCGTCAACTTAGCCAACTGATCATTCATTACATATATCAGAAAAATAGGCCAATAGATATATAAATATAGAGATCATTGTGCTTGTTGTTTGGTCTAATGATTTCTCCTCATGGTTGCCATACATGCACCAATCTGTCCCAGTGTCCCAGGAATCTCACATTTTGACAGGTTTAGAGGAGTGGCCTTCGGCCTCAGGGCTCGTCGCCACAGTTTTGTAGTCTTGCTCTGCACGGTTGGTCGGTCCTTTGCCCTTCAGAGTAAACCAAGTCAGGAGACAGAACACCGTGGTAAGCAGCTTGAGACACATTATGACTGCGTAGTATCTCAAGCGATAGGCGTTGAGGTCGTACACCCAACATGTACCACGATCACCGCAGGGATTACGCCCCCAGTGCTGGCACGTCGAATCAAAGATAGCACCGACGTATATTGATGTTGGGATCGAAGCTGAAATAACACATAAAAAGTAAGTATACCATTCTTTATAACTTTTAAAATTTGATGCAATATATGTAAACAACTGAAAGATGACCAACGTATCGTACTGTCCGACCAGACTTGAAGTTTGATAATGTTCCAATGTTTCTACATACAGGGAATTGTAATCTCTAGGCATATTATAAACTTTCCGCACATGTTTAAATTTTCATAATGCTCAATGACATGATATTGTAAACAGGCAAACATAATCCGTATAACACGTATGTAAATATGTACATACATCGATCAATAGATGCATTCAGATAAATAGACACATACATAGTTACATAGATACGTACATAGTTAGATACATACGTGCATGCATACATGCATGCATACATACATACATACATACATACATACATACATACATACATACATACATACATACATACATACATACATACATACATACATACATACATACATACATACATACATACATACATACATACATACATACATACATACATACATACATACATACATACATACATACATACATACATACATACATACATACATACATACGTGCATGTATACATGCATTCATACATACACACATGCATGCATGCATGCATGCATATATACATATATACACACACATATCATATAAGGGAATATCGTACCGAATACTTGGACGAACATAGCCCTGACTCCCAGAGCAAAAGGCTTGTCTGTCGGCTTGACAATCCTAAAATGAATAAAAAAGAATGGGATTTATGATAAAAGCTCAGAGAGCTCGATAGTGTGCCAGTTATGTATTTTTTCTGTGGTATACCAATTTTAACCAAAGATACATATTTGTACATTGAAACTATGGTTTGGAAAATAGCATCGGTAAAACTATCAACTCTGATTGTGAAATTATGTAATGTTACATTCGATACACTGCATTTCTTACAGTTAAAATGTCCTCTCAAATGTTATCAGCACTTTTCTGGGTCGGGCTTTTGTTGACGCGTAGCTTTAATAACAGTTCTCATCAAGATGAAGTTTTTATTAGATCCATCACGCAGCAGGCAAAATGCAAACTACAGTATAAGATTCACTATCCTCCAATATGAGTCCTATATTACATGCCTCGATGTGAGTGCAAATAAGTGCATTGATTTGAATAGGAACATCTGGGGAGCTAGCGGGCCGTGTGAACTATGTGCGGACCGGTTTCCATAGTTACCGGTCCGGTGGAGCCCTTCGACGTCATGGTATACGATTAACACTTGATGTAAGATACATATGCGCCTGCTGTTTTCACTTTCATCAAAATCTGTTTGATGATTGTCGATATGGTAAAAGAATGACCTGTATGTAACTAAATTTCATGAAGCGTTAACTATGAAGAGGCATGTGATAAAAATATTATTGCCTGAATACATGCAGTTTGTGTGCCTCGCAGTAGGAGACAGTTTGCCCTCCTGGCGTGGAGCAAATTATCACCAGCTCTTGGGCACATACAACCATGTATTAAGACAATAATATATAGTGCCCACTGTATATCTATCTATCTATCATTTTATCTATCTATCTATCTATCTAAATAGCTACATGTGTGTATGTTTAAAGTATACATGTGTGTCATTATTTATTTATTTATTCATTAATATTTCTTTATTTATTAATATTTCTTTATTTGTTTGTTTGTTGTTTATCACCTTAGGAGAATCTCTAGGGATGAGATCTGTGGTAGACTTTTCATGAAACTCATGCAGAACAACAGAATTGTAAACACAATCAGCTTATTCGTGCACTGCTCTCCACATATACCAGGCCTGGCAGCTCCATCGTCGTCGAAAGGAGTGTATGCAGCGCCCCCGTGGCGTGAAACAATACCAGTTGGCTTAGGTGTGGAAAGTTGAATGACCATCGTATACGTCTCAGTTTTTGTATCATTATAATCCATGTCCTTGAAAGTTGTAAATTGTTCAGATTTTGTTGTCAGTTGGCCATCCATTTGAGGGCCATCTTGGTTTATGGTAGCTCCCTCAGTCGAATAAATCATGGTTTCAAAGATTCCCTCTTCACCGGTTTTCTTGAGATTCTCCACGCAAGAACACCTTGAGAAAGTCTACAAGTGAATTAAAATATGATAAGGAATGGGCATTGGTCAGAATGATAGTACTTGTAAAGACTTTAATTAACGTGCCCCTGAAATTTCGAAACACTAGGGCGGCCGGGCTGTTTTTAAACCTTTCTGAGTATGATTTTACTGAACAGCTAAAACGGGCACTCAAGACTCAAGAAAATGCTTTCTTAAAACAAAGAAAATCTCGAGAATACCACCTTTTCTCGCTGGACTCACTATGAGAATGTATTTCACCTCTCATAATCGATGACATGTCAATATAATGTTGGCATTAGGCTCCAAGTTAAGCCTAAGGAAAACAGGATTTTTATGCCCCTATAACTCTTTGAAAAGACTAACTTACTCTCGCGCCAGTTTGTCCTGAGGTGTGTTGTCGAGCCGAACACCCTGCGTGGCAGGCCGAAAAGTATGTCACGCCGTCCGAACCGCAGACTGGATTAAACGGTGAATTCGGCGGACACATGCATTCGGTGTTACACTTTGCATCCATACCAGTAAAAATGTCTTGGTCACTGTCACTGAATAAATTAATTCGATTAGGATATTCAAACAATTGTTGTGCATTTAATAGATGACAAAGTCAGTTACGTGTGTCAGATTGGTGTTTTGTTGAGCAATGTTAATTCATGTAACATCCTTACTGTTGTGTTTAAATTCTTTCATTGACATTTTTTATATATTCCAGTCTTTGGAAAGTGTGACTTCATAATTGAAAAAGAAATAATTCATACCCAGGGCTAACTTTTCTTAGAGCTGACTTAGCTTTCACGGGCATAGATGATGCACGATATCATATTGAAATTGCACAAGGAAACATAAAGTACAACTGGCCTCTCATTGCATTATGTAATGCTACGTCAGGCAGTGCTGAGAATAGAATTTTACTTTTACAAAGGCTACAGTAAACGTTTAAGATTGGCAGGGAGATAGCGTAGACATTATTGAAGATTACGATAAGGAATCGGTCCGACAAGGCATCGGTTCAACTCTATGGCAAAATTTGTCAAACTTTGTCTCAATTATAAAAAATAGGAAAGATTTTAAATGCAATGTAAGTGTTTTTGAGTTCGGTAGGGAGTACGACAACGCCACAAACAACAGCAGAAATGTACTATGCATATCGCAGTAGGTGTTAGTCTGGTACTCTGTTAAATTATATGAGAAATTGCACAATAGCAAACAAACCTCCTGAACCTCAAACAAACGTTAGAAAGGCTTACTTGCTAGACGACGGGTACGAGTAATTTATTCCAGCAAATCTATAGTTTTCACATCCGACGAACATAAGTGGAACGAGCATTAGCAAACAAGCAAGGTGGACAACGGTTATATTTCTGGCAATTTTCTTCAATGTCGGCCTGAATCTGCGCATGAGGACGCCACCAGTGAAGATACCGATTGTGGAGGGGATGATAAAACCAATTGCTGTCAGGACAAAATTTGAAATATTGTTCATGAAGGGAAACCAAGGTTATTTCAAAGTTTTAAAGACCTATTCGGTAGTAAAGGATGACATTTTGTCACGTGACCCTTGAAGCTTTCATTTTGGCATTTTGGTCAGTACGTGTCTGCTACTCTGATGTTAGTGTCGTAATATCGCATACGTTCTTCATGATAATTCGCTTTACTAAATAATTATTACATTCGATACAAAAATCTGCGATTTTCTGTGCCACTATTTCGATTGCCTCGCTTAAATTCGCAATAACTACATGCCACTATGGTTACGTCATGGGAACCATACATCTATGTGACCAGTCTTATTTTTGCTGGAAAAGTTTCTTGTTTAAAAAGTTGTTGCAGTTTATCAGACACACTATTTCAGCATAGTATTGTGTTTGCAAAAGAAGTTCAAATCACCATTTCCTTCTCAGATCTCCTAACTTTGGGAAGGACTTTGCAGTCAAATTCAACGTGTTCCTGACGTATGCTGCGTGCGTCTGAGTTAGGCTACATTCACAAAACCTCTCTTGAGGGGGATTTGAAAAAAGTTACAACATTCCGGGGGGATCTGAAAAAATTGACATTGCAAAGGGGGACTTGAAAATTTATTTAATATCAAATTCCTTTTCAAATACCTTCTAGCACTTTCACTTCCTGCCATTTCCATTTTAGGCGCAAGTTTTATCGTATATTAAACAATTTATTGTTGATCCAAGCAGCCGCCTTGAGTCACAAGATTTAGACTTACTCAACTCGTCTGTTGTGCAAACCTGTCTTCTATAATGACTAAAAGTTTCAACTTAACCTTTCGATAACAATTTTGGGAGATAACTCATTTGATAACATTATACATTTTTTTAGGACTTTGACAGAATACAAACTATTTAGAATAGTGCATAGTGCAAAAATAACAAATAGAAGCTTCAAGTCAAACAAGCTTTGAATAACAATTTGGTAGATGATAAACTAAGTGTTATTCTTAGTTTCCTCAAACACTAAAATGTATGGTGAATCAACATTTTCAGTGAAATTCCGAAATCGCACACACGTGCACTTGTAACCACCTGGTTCTATACAAGTACATTAATATCAAATATCAAACATCTATAAATACACAGATTTGGCTAGTTTTGTATTGTAACAAAATTATTCATACTTTCCTCATAGACTACAAAATTCAAAAGTCAAATTTCTTTTACACATATGCACGTGTAACCACCCTCTTCTAATCAAGTACAATTATGTCAATTATTCAGGGTCCATATATGCACAAATATTGCAAGTTTTATATTACGAAAAAATCATTCACAGTTTTGTTATAGGCTCCTATGTATGGTGGATCAACTTTTTGCGATATTCCAGAATTAAATTAAATGTGTACTTGTAAACACCCCATGATGCTAATCAAAGGTATAGTTTTTTCATAGACTACCATGTATAGTGAATCAACATTAACAATGAAATCCAAAAATCAATTTTTTGTATAGACATGCACTTTTTACCTGCCACTTCAAGCCAAATACATTTACATGAATTATCACACACATATGAATGTAGAGATATAGCTTCTTTTTATGGGTATAATGTTAATAATTTGACCAGTAGACTCCCATGTATTACGATTTGATATTTTGGGATGAAGCACTATATCGGCCAAATTTTGCCTTCCTTTAAGGAGAGACTTCAAATATTAGGAAGGGACTTGAACACACTGTGAGTTTGTAAGGGGGTATTTGAATAAATCTGACAATTTTTTGGAATCCCCCTACGAGGTGTTTGTCAATGCAGCCTTGTGCGTTTTATCTAAACTCTTTGCTTATCCGTAATTATTCTCCCTCAGCTTGAGGGCTCTTCACAAAAATCGAAATATTTATTTTGAAGTATAAATCAGTCTATCTCTCGACATTAGCCTTTCTCCGTACGTAATAAGAGAGTGAAAAGTGGTACTCACGAACCACGATGGCGGCTAGCGACACGCTGGTTCTGAACTGGTTGATGACGTATTTAGTTGCAAAAGGCGCCACCGCACTGATCAAGGCGACGTCGGCAGTCATGGCAACTACTATACACATAAGTGTGGAGTTCGTGAAGAGGCGCTTCATAGCTCGTGGGAATTCTTCATCAAAAAATGAAAACAAAGCGTGATTGTTCTGCCTGCTTTAAAGGTATACAGTCACCTGTAATCTAAATACGCCCATATATGGGCAAAGGAGCGTTCCTTGGTATTCAAAATGCCAATGTGAGGGTGCTGTTTTTAAAAGGCGGCCACCCACTTAAAATCTGTGATTGGTTAGATTTTATCTTTCCATGGTAACTGTAGCAAAACTGGAACAGGTGACAGTATACCTTTAACACTCATATTGTTTAATAAATTTCGGTGGTGCACTCCTCGAATTTGGAAGACTCACTTTTGCTGAAACTTCCCAAACAAAAGTTTGCTAAGATTCTCTGAATAAATATATAATAAAAATCTTGGTTCACCGTGCAAATTTTGGTACCAGAGAAGCAAATTACCTATCATTTACAGACACTACAAATTAAAAATGTCCGCCATCCTTGTGTTAACTCTATGGGAAAATTTATTTTCCGATCTTCAAAAAACTACCTGGTGAACATATTTCTCACTTAAATAGCTTCAAAATGAGCCCCAAAAAGCGGTGAACGAGAAAATAATTTTTAAAATTGAGAATGAGAATATTTGTCCTCGGGGTTATTCTACATAAGTAGGAAAATAGACATATAAATGATAAATAATAAAGGGCTAGACCTGGTTACGCAAGTGCCATTGCAAGTCACTTATCATATAAAAAGGCATTTACTATTGTTGTTATGCAACTGTCTGGCAGAAAAATGACAAACCTTCATGAATATTCCCACTTAAAAAGCGTCATATAGAATTTAAAATTTAGGTTTACGATCTCCGTCACTCTCTACGAATAGTTACTCGAATATAGAATGGTGTGATTGTGGAAAACACGTTTTTCTATTTTCTGTGATCATTCAAAATTGGGGTGAATTCTTTTTGTAATTGTAATCAGCATAATGATCGAGGGAAAACGACAATTCAACAGACCTTACCATCAGTTAAAGATGCAGGTGAATTCTTGATTTTACAAATGTTAAAGATACATAAGATACATCAAATTCGTTGAAAACACTTTACAAGGAGATATGAACATCACGGATTCATATTCACACAGTAATTTACACAGCTCGTGATTTTACAAATGTTAAAGGTATAAAAGGTAATGTTATAAATTACATGCATACACACATACAGACATACATACATACATACATACATACATACATACATACATACATACATACATACATACATACACATACATACATACATACATACATACATACATACATACATACATACATACATACACACACACACATACATACATACATACATACATACATACATACATACATACATACATACATACATACATACATACATACATACATACATACATACATACATACATACATACATACATACATACATACATACAATACATACATACATACAGACAGACAGACAGACAGACAGACCTTTTATTTTCTCAGTCATGGTCATTTCTTTGATATGTTCCTCAGCATTCTCAACTTCTTCTACGTCTTCTTTTGGTTTTCTTAATTTCCTCGGCAACACAAATAACGGTATCGCGGCAAAGAATAGGAGGGTGGCATTGACGAAGTACGCCAGCCACCATGCACCGACCCAGCGGGGGTCCCTGTTATCGATTTCCACTGTGGACTCGTCAACGCGGTAGAAGTCAACGTACTTGCTTGTGAAGTACCCCGCCATTGGGTAACCGATCAACGGGCCGAGGCCATACATCGAGTATAGAATTCCTGCGAAAGACAGAGAATATTATTTGAAAAATAGTGGGTAGGTGATGACGCCGCAGATAAAGTCGTACTAGCGTCTCCACCGTCTTGAGTTTGCGTCACTGTAGGCGATCAAAAATTGTAAATCTGTATCTTTATGAATTGAATGCCAAAGACACGCTACTGTTTAAATGGGTTTATAAAAATACTTTTTATGGCCAGAGTGGATAAGTAAAGCACTGGAACTTTGCACACTTGTGTTTGATACTAAAAGGAAAAAACTTTTTATCCCTGAATTCCCTCTGATCTGAGAGACCAACGCCATGCAACATGTTTAACACGGCGTCCGATTTCGAAGTTCACCACTTTGAAAGAATCTAACTACAAGAGCCATTTTGGTCTTTTTAGTAATACAACATACCAAGAATAATTCGTATTTCTGGATCGCCTGTCTTCAGTAAGTCAGTCCCCAAATACAAGCTTTCAAGCATGTGTTTGTTTGTGTGTTTGTTTGTTTGTTTGTTTCACTAAACATCTGCACAAGTATACATTAATTTAGTTACATCATGCTGTTCATTCCAGTCTGAAGTCTCATCATGGCACTTCTCTGATGATCCACTGCTATTGCTGTTGTCATTAAAGGAATCTTTTCCCCTAATAACCCCAAAACATGCGGCCTGAGCGAGAAAAGTGATCAGTTTGCTTGTTTTCTTATGTTTCGTAATCTACCGCTTCAGCTACGGAAATATATTTCAATCCCCATACAATTTGTCATCTTACTTTTAAGACCACTTTACGATTACTCAACTAAGTCATCGCAGGTATGTCCACTTACCAAAATATAGAGGCGCCTTCTTTCGCTGTACACCATCATCAATGTAGGAAACTCCTAAAGTGAAAATTGGCGTGAAACCTGCTCCTAAAAAGAGCAAGCCGAGAAACAGGCAGACTAGTGCCGCTAAGTTGTTCCCAGCGAGCACACTATCACAGCTTTGCAATTGGTCAGTGAGGCTATCATTGACAACGCCGAGTGTGTGTTCGCTTCGACCGGGAAAGCAGAGACCAGAGGAGGCATTAGAAGAACGGGACGGCATGTCACCGTACTCGTACAGATCCGACATAAACTGCGTGGATCCGATTATTAGCAACCCAACTGTGGCCGACAGAACGCCGAATCCGATCCATCGAGGACGGTGGCTCGTCGCTTGGCCGCCAAAGTAGGTCATCAACGGCATTGCCACAATTGACGAGAGGTCGAGGGACGTGAAGCAGACTCCGACAATCGTCGACGACAGGGCGAACTGTCGCTCCCAGCTGACCGCTGCAATAGACAACGCTGCAAAATTCAACGTCGTTAAAACAGCCGCCAACATAATCACGACAAAGGCTACTTTGACGTTCGCGAAAACCTGAAGCCATCGCGGTCGCCACGATCCTATCCCACAAGTATAGTCATCGCTGTCTGCCAGGTTTGCTTGTCCGTCGCTACCAGACTTTTGGCGTTTTTTGCTTTGTTCTTCCATCAAGAATGAGTTCTTACTTTCCTCTTCTCTCGACGATTGGCTTTTGTCGACTGCCATCGTGTTTTCCTAATGAGAAACCAATGATGCAAATACAAATTAACGAAAACTCGAGAACTCCCAAACCTTCAAAATGAGCCCCCTTAAGTAGTAGGCCAAAAGAATATTTTAAAAATAAATTTGAAAATCCGAATATCTGTACCCGAGGCGCATTCTACCTTAATATTTTAACTTCCAATTTTTCAATTGCTCTACGTGTATCAAGTTTTTCAATTTGACTCACAAAGTAATATTATTATTCACTTGTTGTACTGCTTCAACAGTTTATCTTCCTTTCTCGCGAAAACATCTTGAAATCCCCAATTGAGGGGAAATGTTCGAATATTAGGTAGGAGTCAGTTGCAAATAGCGTTCACTTTCTCAACAGAATTTTCATAATGTTCAGAATATCGAAGAAAAGTCTACATAAAAACCACAGTCGCTCGTTATTTCCAATTCCGCTCTGCGCCCTCGCTCCTCATAGACGTTTTACGGGCATATGCATACGTCTGTGGGGCGCAGAGCAGGAAAACGAGCAACTGTGCTAAAATTCACCTCTTGTAACAAATGTCAAAATCGGTTTGTCACTTGCTTCGGCAAACTCTATCGGCACGCATGTTGTACATCATTCAAAATAATACTTTGTCCATGTATATTTGTGACGGCGAAAGCTGCTGATTGCACTGCCTAGTTTTCTTAGGATAGGAAGATCTCAAAATTACTATTGTGGATTAAGATGGCTATATTCATTTGCAATTTCAAAAGACTCGTAGCCAATAAACATATCCAAAGAAGAAGTGAAGCGTATTCTCCCACAACATACAACCGCAGTTTACATCGACAGACATCTACGTTTAATGATGTGAAGGCGTAACGTTTAGTATGTGAACTTTTTTCTCTGCGTTTTGCCTTTTTTCACCTGAAACTGTAGCCTTTATCTCATTTTCCTTTCTACATCTCATTCTCAATCTCACCGCGACGCCATGTTGTATTTTGAACAGAGTAAAGCGCGCCGATACTGGAGGAACTTTGTCGAAACAATCTCGAACCAGGCTGTTTTTACATAGAAAAAAGTTTGATTCTAATCAGGGCCATTGCGATGCACTTTTGCCGACTTTATACAATACATCATAACGGCCATTTATATTTTTTACAATTGTTATCTGGCGCGCGACGCAGTCGCTATGTCCCCTTTTCGAGGTCAGCTGTAAAGTAACGTTAATGTAAAAACGCTAATATAAATCCTGAAATTGTACATGCATATGTTACACACGCCCGCTAAATTTGAGCATGACGCATGATTTTCCGACTTTCCTGAGCTCAGATTGGCACTTTGTACATATTTTCCCAACCCTACGTTTATGATATTCTGATTCTGACGTGTTGCAAGCTTGGACAAATGCCCGAAGTTTGCTTGAAATCTGTATAACAATATTGGTATTTATCTTTTGTTACGAAAGCCTTTTGCATATGACCCCGCTGAACTGCCACCAAAGCAACAACCTACATAATAAAAGTGCCTCGATGTGAATTGACCAGGTCTTCAATTTATCGCTAAGTCATCGCCTTGTAAGGCTGTTTATCGAGCTCTACTGCTACAGTAAGATCAGTTGATTGACAAAATTATCGGGACGTAAAGGTCATATGGAGTTGTTAGCCTAGCATGGGGAAACTTAACTCTAAAATAACGGACATCAAGAAACGTAAATCCTACCTTTTGAGCCTCTTGTGCTGAATCGAGCCACAGTGGATGGAGTACCGTATGTCCTTTCAAGTCTGAGTAAACTTTGCATGCAAATGAAGTAGACCACCTATTTTTGTAATAATTGTCCTGTTAGATACAACAAAAACATATCGATGTGTAGGGTGAATAGACTAGATGGTCACAACTTTTGGTTATTTACATATTATGTATGCATGGTGTTGTTTTGCTTTCGTGGCCAAATAACACACGACCGATTCGTTACAAACATGGATAAGGTTTTGACAGAACTGGCTGCAGATAAGGTTTTGACAGAACTGGCTGTAGATATGTGGTACCATTGTCTAATTCTAAATGCCTCCGGAGACATACAAATTATAACCACATTTTCATGCACATACGGGGTGGATGGATAGATGGATGGATGGGTGGATGGATAGATGGGTAGATGAGTGAATGAATGTGTGGGTGGACGGGTTGAAACTTTTAAGTTTGCGCGTATGTATGTATGTATGTATGTATGTATGTATGTATGTATGTATGTATGTATCTATGTATCTATGTATCTATGTATCTATGTATGCATGCATGCATGCATGCATATATGTATGTATTTATGCATGACACACATATAATTATTATAATAACTTATACACATACTTGTGCAAATGTGATTGTTCTATGTGTAAAGTGATGATAATTAAATCTCAAATGGCATCTTATTCATGCACTATATGTGCAACTTTGCACAAGGTACAGTACACTTACATTAGCATATTGCATGGTGTATACATGGTGTCATGTTACAAAGATACTGCTCTAAATTCAGCAGACAGTGTATTGTTTATTATAAACCTCAATGACAGTGACAGCGACACGATTGAAAACAAAGTCGAGAAATATTTGCATTCCTTTCATAAGACTAAATAAAGAACAATGTACATTCGAAGTCATTTTAACAGCTGCAATTTAGTCTAGCGAGTTTTAAGATTGTGTTTTCAAATAAAGTGTAAAACCAGAGAGTGTGGCTTGACTGTCGATTGCTTTAATAGCAATTCTCCCTCTACTCGGAGTAAGGGACTCTGCTCTACGCAATGCAAAGCTCCCTTTCGTCGACCTCTTCATCCCCTACACTATTTTGCACTTAGACAAATACCAGTAGAGAATCGGATCAAACCAATGTACCTGTCCGCCCGACATTTTTTCAAAGATGTCCGCCGAGCTTACGAATCGTAATTTCCCTCCCACTAATGACAGAAACTCGATATCGACATAACGATATTATATGCAGGTATGCAGACAGTTAAAGCAAAAAGTTAAGGGTTGCATAACCACGGTATTTGATCTTCCTGCCTCACGTTGAAACTCTCGTTCTTTTGTGCATGACCTCTCACCACTTTCAACTGTGAAAGGGACACTGAAATAGCAGTCGTATTCTCTTTGAGTGAAGTTTCAAGGTACCTGACGCCGTTGACTGCTAGTAAATTTCAATATAGGGTGAATGATCTCTGACAAAAAACAGCCTCGATTGATAAAGCATAAATGTATAAAAATACATGGCGCCCTCTTGCAATAGTGTCAGTATTGAGACAACAGATGTACCTGTGGTAAGATTTGTACTATCAGACAGTTATTTTCTCCTAACTTGTGAATAAAGATTGCGGCGACTCTGCCAACATGCATTTGGCATTATGACGAATATGCTGTTGTTAACAATGTTGTTGAAAATGGAAATATGGTACTGTACTTTTGTTAAAAATTTTGTTGAAAATGGAAATTTGATATTGTACTGAACTTTAGACAACAACATCAGCCACGTACACGCTATCACATATAAACGCTGCATAAAGCAGTGCGACATAAGATGATGTTGGAATTAGAAGAAGCAGCTCAACCTACAGACATAAAAATATTGAACAATACATACATGGTTGCAGCAAAAAGAAACTTCTGTACACATACCTTTAGCTATTCATCTTCTTGTAAACTTTCATGATCATCAAGTAACGATAATTCTAATAGCATCCTAAAAACTTTCTTATCGTTTGCCTTGAAAGTACGTGTTGACGCGAAGCGAAGCGCGCATGCATTTTATGGTTCTGCCTGATTTTTCAGATCGCTAGTAGAATCTGAATGTAGTAAGATTAGTAATTCTAAAAGCGTAGGTCAAGAAATCGAGATATCAAATACAACAGATATATTGTAAGTACAATATGATGTTTCGTCTCCTGATAAGAAATTCCGTATTATGCATATTCACTTAATGACCAGCTGTGGCGGTACAAGAAAGCGAATAAAAGTTCAATAATCTCTCCTATTCTGGTTAACCCTTTGATCGCCAACGTCAATTTTTCTCACCTTTATAAAATATACCTGAGTCAATATTTCTCAGATTTTTGCCAAAATTTTGATAAAAAAAAAACTGTAGCCAATAAAATATGATGTCCATTTGGTCTAAAATTATCAAAAAATTTCAGAAAAATCCATAAGAGATTGGTAAAATGTGGCAGTAAAATTTTGATGGGAAAATTACAGCACTCAAAGGGTTAACAGTGAGAGCAAAATAACATAAACGAACTTACTGCCATCCGTTGTTTGATTAATTTATGGCAATATACTCTCCAGAAGATTCAAGAGTTCCACGTAGCGTAAAAGTTATGGTCAATGCAACACCATACATCCAAAATAGAAGGAATCGGTCTCAGATATAACATGAAAAAAGACTTAGAGTTTAAACAGAACATAGTTCCTATATGATCAAGAAATGTTTGAAGGAACGAAAGAGTGATAATTTTATTAAGAGGTAATGACAAGAGGACAATGATTCCTGTTAGATCACGTGTTTACACACGTGATCCAATGTCGTACCAATATCTGTCCGTCTGCTAGCTAGCGCGATATCTCAAGGACACCTCATCAGAAGGGAATCAAATCTGGTACATAGTTCTTTTTGGGACTGCCAAGAACTGATAAAGTGTTGGTGGATGTGGCTTGCTTACTTTACTTTGAATAATTAGTTGTCCAGAAATAAGAAATTCTCAGAATGACTGCATCTTCCCTTGTGAATCTTATTACACACGTTAATCAATGAACCACATGACACATTTCAAGTGCTTATAAAGCTTTTATGATGGTGGCAAAGCTAATTTGCATATTGACGAACATTCCTAATTAGGGTTATATGTCTGGATTGACCCTATCAAATATAACCAAACTTGCTATTTACATTGAAGATACTACGATATGGCAGTAATGAAAGTCACTTTGCATTTTTGCATAGGCTACTTACTGATTCGCATGTTCTACCAACTTTCCTAATTAGGGAGATATATCCAGATTGGCTCAATCAAAGTTGACAAAACTTGCTGTGTGCACTAAATATACTATAGTATAACATAATGTGAAAGTCGTTTAGCATTTTTACATCAGCTAATGACTAAATTTCATATTTGACTAGCTTTTCTAATTAGGCATATATCTCTGCCATGGATACCTTGACCAAAGTTGATTAAAGTTGCTATGAACATCGAAGAAACCATGATATAGAATTAATGAAAGCCATCTAGCTAATTGCCGATTTGCATATTTAATGAGCTTTACCAATTAGATACAAAAGATTGGAATGACATCACAAAAGTTGATAGTCCATGGGCCAGGAACCGAAACCCTCCCCCCCTCTAGGGATTTTTGCAGACCGATATTTTCTGAAAGCTTATCTATCCAGCTGTCGGAATCAGGTTGTCTGCAGTCATATCGAATATGCGTGTGGCTGTGGGGAGCTGTTGTCATGGTAACGGCAGCAAAATTGCATAAGATTAAAAAATGTGATATTTCAGGAACTGAAAATGATAGAGATAAAATTTAAACACTTATTCTTACTTATTTGGACACGTGCTATTCAATGGTGACATGACTGACAAGGTCAAAGGTCATGGTCACCTTGAAAATTTAAAGGAAAGTAGAAATTTCACTGTTTTTGACAAATATGACCAGTTATAGTTTCAGTTAATTTCAAAATTAATTGCCCTAGGAAGCTGTTAATTGGTCATCACATAGGGTATCATATTACTTTAAAGAAATTTAAGTTGCTTTACTTTTGTGGCATTGCATGATATTAAATTCAGTTACCATAGCATCTGATATCAAATTTTACACAAAACCCTTAAAATTAAAATATGTGATATCTCAGGAACTGAAAATGATAGAGAAAAAATTCAAACACTCTTTCTTGCATATTTAGACGCGTGCTATTCAATGGTCATATGACCGACAAGGTCAAAGGTCAAGGTCACCTTGAAATTTAAAGGAAAATAGGAATTTAAATGTTTTTGGCAAATATGACCGGTTCTAGTTTTTGTTTATTTCAAAATTAATTGCCCTAGGATTCTAGGAAGCTGTAAATTGGTCATCACATAGGGTATAATATTAGTTTTAAAAAAATTTAGTAGGTTTACTTTTGTTTTTGCGTGGAATAATTCAGGGAACATCTCCATACAAAATCCATATCAATAAACACTTTTTGTTAATCATGCATTGGCTCGTATATATAATCAGTTAAGCTTTGAAATTCAGGAATTTCCTGTTCTTCTACAGTTTCTTGTGGTTCGTCCATTATTACTTCAATAAGCTCTCGGGGCATGAGATCACCCTCTGTCCACTTAAACTGAAGTTTTACATCAATGATTTCCAGCCATGTGCCTCTGGAGGGGGAATATTTGGGACTGCCTTGTCTGCCTGATACCATATCAGCGCTTGGTAATTTGCTCTTCTGATATGCATTCTCAATGAATCTCTGCATGGTGGTAAGAGACTCATATCCATGCCATCGTAGGTGGACAATACGCCTGTTTTGGCTGTAAAACGTTCCATAAATTTCTCATACCTTACCACGTTGATATCACTTGTGGCTCTGTTTCCATACAGAAGGCAAGTAAAATGCTCAAGCCTTTTGAAAGCATGATCATCATTTCTGCTGACCTTCCTATTTTCTGAAAAACATCCATAAAGCCCGGATGTTGTTTTAGGATTTTCAGAACAGTCAATTTTCCTTTCCTGACAAAAGCACTTGTGGTATCACAACCACTGAAAGCATGCAATGCAGGGAGAATCTGACACATATTCGGGCCTGTATCTCTGATCACACTTTGCACGTCTATAAGACGCCGCTTGTTGCCAACTCCGGTGTCAAACAGAACACTTTGCTTCAAGTGATGTGTGAAGTTCAGGAGAAGTATGAACACATCTGTGTCTGGGGACCTTACAATTATTGTAGAGGTCTCTGGTGAGTTTTCTCCAATGGACAGACAGTGGAGAATTATCCTTGTGTCTGCCTCTTCCTGTGTGGAGTTCAACTCACCCATTTCTGCTAATAGTGTTTCTTTACCATCAATACTTGTCAAAGTGAAACACCTCTTCTCACATACCAGTATCACTTTCCTACCGACAAGCTTTGGTGCATATTTGTCGCTTTTCCATTGATCAAGTAGAAAGTCAATAAGAAATTTCTTTGTTTTGATCATTTGACATAAATGACTTCCAGTCTCTAGGAACTTTAGTTAGAACCCCTTTGATTAAATGTGGCTGTGAGTTGCCCCTTCTTTCTCTTTCTATCCCTTTTATTGACATAGGGAAGTAAGAGTCTGTCACAAAGTCAACACGCTGTGCCTTAGGAAGTTGATCAAACACATTTTCCGCAAGCTCTCCGAATGTATTTGGTAAAGCTACTTGTGCCTGTAGGAGGGCATTACCATCAACAATGTAACTAATGGTACCTGTTGTTGGTCTCGTAGTAGAGTTTGAATCGCCCTCTAAAACATGCATTAGCTTTGACTTGTCAGTCTTTACTGGAGAGCCATCTGCAGTAGCCAGTGCCCATGGCACAGGCCCCAGTGAGAAACTTAATACTCTCTCCATACTAAGTTGATGCTCCAACGCCAGAAGGACCAGCTGACCAAAAACATTTCTTTCAGCTTTTATTTCTTTGGACTTTTTGGACAGTCCTGTAACTTTCACTGATTTCGCACGGTTTGCAAATGTTTTGAGATTACGTCTTTTAATCGGTGCATGGAAGCTCGTTGTTTTTTCAACAATTCTTTCCTTGACAAATGACTCATAGGCTGCTCTGCCCAGGTTGTTTGCCTGGAGCAGATCATGTTCTATATCCCTTGGAGCAGGGACCCCTGATGAAAGGCAATACAGTACCTCTTTGTTATCAACTTCAAATGGGTTGATAAAATTTGATATTGCCTGAACAACCCTTTGAACATCATCTTCACTTCTGACAATCTGTGATGACCTCAAGTCTTTGTGTGTTGAAAATTCGTGGCAGTTAATGTCAACCATCTCCATAGTTGCCTGGAGATAACTACTTCTAGCATGCCTAGTCATGCACCATCTGTAGTATGCCGAGTGGTTTCTGCTGAAACCTACTATGCCACTGCGTGACTTGGCATGACGATTGATTGTTTGCTCGATTGTAATGTCAACAGCATTTCTAGATGCTGGTACTTCAGATCTATTTATACTGAACCCATATTGCTTCAGAAGCTTTTCTGCTCCTGGATGTGACTCGGGCAAATTCAAAAGTGTCAGGAAGTACACTGTGGCATACCTAGCATAGTTCTGGTGGTCATAGCTGAAAAACAGCGTGCACATCCTTTGAAGCGATGCCAAATGCAGATCAAAGTCATTTTCTTTAGTTGCTCTCTGAAATAATAAAATAAGGCCCACATTGTCCATATAATTTAGCCAAAACTGAGCTGTTTTGCCTAAAAATCCTTGACGAACCCTTTCCTTGAATTCATAATATAGAGACAGTAGTTTATTGCAGCCGTCATCATGGAGAGCTTTTGATAGATTTTCGTTGCATGGATCTGTGGCCAGGAGATGGAGGGTCTCACTTGTTTCATCAGCAAATGCATTCTCATTTTGCAACTCAAACACCTGAAGCAATAGACGTTCCAATGCTTCAAGGACAAGCTTATGGACACGTAAAGCTCTGTTGTAATGTTTTCCGGTCATTACCTTCTCGATTGACCCACTGGCACATATTTCTGATTCAATAATAATTTCTTCAAAGCCACTACCCCTCATGCTCTTTCCAAGGGCACCCATATAAGAGCATACGAGATGAAAACTACCTAACCTGACAAACAGTCTCCGAAAGCATCTTGGTTTTGCCACACTAGTTCATATGCTTTTTTGGCAACTGCCAAATCAAACGTCATTATGGTGTACTGTTGATCAACTTCCCTAGAAGCATCTTGTGATGTTTTTAGAACTTCTTGAACGGTTGCATTCTCTGTTATTGGAGCGAAAATGGGACGCATGTAATCAATAGTAGTTATGTGTTCGCTACCAGCATTATTCCCTGTGACAGACACCCAGCCTGCCCACGAAGGTACTTTCAATGTTTGTCTTGAATTCTTAAGCAAAGCCCTAGCAAATATCCATAACATATCACAGTTTTGAGCCTTTCTTATCACATCATTATTTTTTATTTCGGTGGGTTGTTATTTTTAGTGTAGGTTCAGCCTTAGATTTCATAAAACAAGGTTCTATTTCATTTTGTCGTGCTGTAATAGATCTTTTTTTTTGTTCTAGGTACACTTTCAGATACACCTCCTGTTTCACTTGTACCGTTACTGTTTACTGATGTTTCTTGTAGATGATTCCATGTGCAGTGTGTGTTGTGCCAGCCCCAGATGGCGTTTCTTCCCGCATATCAAAATTATCCCAACATAGATGAGTTACAATGTTACAGTCCGTCTTAACAGAAGGGGGATCACACGATTTGTTTCCTCTATTCTCCTACACATTGCTGTTTCCAACTCAAGAAGGGTAGAATATGATGAACAATGACCGAAACGATTGATAAATGTTAAAATTTCAGCACTTCCTGTTAGATGTCTCAAGGTCATGCCAAGCAATAGATGCTTTGGCATTGTCCACTGTCCATTTGTGACAGCTGCACAGAGATCTTGACCAAAAGACATAGCCAATCGTTCCTGCTTACCAGTTGAAACTTCAGGTTTTTTGCCAGTAATCAAATATGCAAGAAAATTTTGAAGATGTACTGGTGGATGAATGGTGTCACCAAGTAAAAATGTTGATGACGGTGGCCATTGCATTTGTTCTGACTCTCTGTAAGCATTTTGAATTACTCTACGCAAAAACAATGCTGATTCTTCCAAACGCCTGGTATCCGATGCAGCTGTTTCAAAAGCTGATTCAACTGCTCGGCCTTTTTGCAATCCCGAGGAATACACAAGCTCACTTCTATAGTTTGGCTGCCAAAAATTTAGCTCATTTCCAAAATGTTTAATCAGTTTGTCTTTCAATTTATACGTTTTGTAATTTGGATTGTTAAACTCAGGATTATTTTCAAGAATATGCGACATATATTTTACTTTAAGCATTGATATTCGTTCAACATTCAAACCTTTTATGACGTTTTCAAAAACGTAACAACAGATATATTCAAATGCTTCCTTGTGTGCGATTTGTTTTTCACTTGGTTCGGTATTACTTGTGTATTCATTACGATCATCATCACGTGTATATGCTTTCCTACAAGACTCATGGTAATGTGCTTCCCTGGCTACCAAATCTATACCTTCAACTTTACGTATCATTTTCTCGTCTTGCTTTTTCTCTACTGCCACCTTTATAGAATTTTCAGCTGTTTTAGTTTGACATTTGACGAGTTTTATGTTTATTCCTCGTTTTGTGATGCGATTCCTGTCGCAAAACAGACACTTATCGGATGGGAATAAAACACTCGTTGACGACTGCTCTGATGTTCTGCGCCTTTTTTTAACACATACATCGTCCGCATTACTTGCTGAACTTTTACGCTTAAGAAGTCTAGATATGTTAGTGAAGTTATTGTAGCACCATCTGTGACACCCATGTACATTAGAAAGGAATTCAGGCACTGAAGAACAAATTTGGTCTAATCTATCCGTTGATTTGTCCTGTTGCTGTCTAAGTCTACAAGAATCCTGAATTTTTTGGAAACTGAATTGAGACAGCGGCCTTACTTTCTTGTCCGAATTATTTTTAGGTAGTGAATAATGCACACCAAACCACCCGTGTCTTTAATTGGTTTGGTTTTATTAACCCGACTCATGTTTACAGGTTTTTCATCCAGGCGTTTCTCTTCTGCCATTTCTCGAATGAGAGAGAGAGAGAGAGAGAGAGAGAGAGAGAGAGAGAAAGAGAGAGAGATTCAATATCTGCCTTTGTTAAAGCACATGTAACAAAACAATGCGTTGTAAACTATCACCTCACTAACGACGAGAACCAACAATCACTACTGTGCTTTGACACAAACAACACCCTCCTAGAACGGAAAAACTTCTGAAACCGCCCTTATCAACTGTTTACAGGTCGATATGTACAGTAAACTACTAACAGTTTTAGCAGCAAGTAGAGGTATGGGAGCGCGCAGCGTGTGAACGAGAGGAACGGTTTACGTTCTGTTGCTTTCACCGCTTACACTGACCAGACTGGCGAAACCTTTGAAGCCTAGAGTTTTTATAACCTTCATCACGTGACAACAAACGCGCCACGTCTAATTGTAAAAGGGTGTCCCAATCTCAATACAAGGATGCATTGAGATGATGTAGTACATATGCCGGAAGTGTCACGTCAGCATGTCAGGATATACAGGCAGAAGAAACAATGTTTGTGATTCATGTAATGATATTATTTTTGTCACTGAATCAAATTCAATAATTTTCAATCTCGCAATCTTTTTTTTTGTTCAGTATAAATGAATTAGTAAAAATATAAATATACATTAACACTGAATATAATTTAGAAAGAGTAGTAGGGTACAGAATTCTAGGCGAAATCAGTGTTAAGGAAAATAAATGTGGATGGCATCATTTATAATATATTCTGATCTGATTCGGATGACCTTGACCTTTAACCCTAAAAATGTCAACTTACCACTAAACAGCCAGCAAGTGAAAATGTGAATGTAAATGTCTAAACTTTTAATACTTTCCAGTGAATTGATAGCAACGATATGGTCATTTCTTATTTTGAGGATTTGGGCAAAGTTGGTATCTGTCGTTATGGTAACAAAATTTCATAATAAATCAATTCCATAGAGTAAGCAGCACAACTTGTTACAAATAACATAAAATCCTATGTAATGACCACTTTTTGGCCCTCAATGTTGAATATTTTTCCGTTAGCAGAGACTATTGGCGGTTGTTTTTCTACAAGATGCGAAAATCTTACGTTCAACTGAAGTTTTGAAGGTGACCTTGACCTTTGACCTTGTCGGTCATGTGACCATTGAATAGCATGTGTCGAAATATGTAAGAAAGAGTGTTTGAATTTTTTCTCTATCATTTTCAGTTCCTGAGATATCACATATTTTAATTTTAAGGGTTTTGTGTAAAATTTCATATCAGATGCTATGGTAACTGAATTTAATATCATGCAATGCCACAAAAGTAAACCAACTTAAATTTCTTTAAAGTAATATAATACCCTATGTGATGACCAATTTACAGCTTCCTAGGGCAATTAATTTTGAAATAAACGGAAACTATAACTGGTCATATTTGTCAAAAACAGTGAAATTTCTACTTTCCTTTCAATTTTCAACGTGACCTTGACCTTTGACCTTATCGGTTATGTCATCATTGAATAGCACGTGTCCAAATAAGTAAGAATAAGTGTTTGAATTTTATCTCTGCCATTTTCAGTTCCTGAAATATCACATTTTTTAATCTTATGCACACCCCTCAAATTTTGCTGCCGTTACCATGACAACAGCTCCCCACAGCCACACGCATATTCGATACGACTGCAGACAACCTGATTCCGACAGCTGGATAGATAAGCTTTCAGAAAATATCGGTCTGCAAAAATCCCTAGAGGGGGGGGGGGGGTTCGGTTCCTGGCCCATGGACTATGATGGAAGTTGCCAGGTTGATGATTGTACTAGTGGAAACATTGTGCATTTTCACGTCAGCTAATTTGTAATGTGCATATTTAATGAGCTTTCACACGTTGGCATGTAAAACTTCTAGGATTTGACCTAAGACAATTGAACTTACATAAAGTGAGAATTTTATCATTTTTAAGCAAGTAATTGTATACTTAACGATTTGCTGTTCTTGGAGATACCGGCTGAGACATGTGTATCACTCGTACATGGGTTAATATGGTTCGTTACTGGAACAGACTGAATTGTTTAGATGAAAATAGATTAACCAAGAAAATTTTTCTGTGGGATAATTATCTGTGTGCTGGAAATTGGTCAGCAGAGTTGCATATTTTTGACAGTTTAGACATTCATGGTGACACCTTGTGACATAGATAGGGTCAAGGAGAACAAACAATTAAGTTGTGTTAAAGATTGGTACAATAATGTATTAAATAAACCCAAACTCCGTACTTATTCCACTTTTAAGAAAGAGTATAGCACTGAAGGCTACCTAAACTTGGACTTGTCTCGATCAGAAAGGTCTCTGTTAGCCCAGTTTCGTTTTGGTATTCTTCCTCTCAGGGTTGAAACAGGGCGATATAGAGGCGAGGGCCAATCGTACGTGTAAACTATGTGACTCAAATGATGTCGAGGATGAAGTTCATTTTATTTTCCATTGTTCATTGTATGATGACTTACAGTTTTCTTTATATAATTCTGTTAGTGAATCTTGTCCTAAATATTTTTTCTTACGACGATATACGTAAGCTGAAACATATCATGGTAAATCACCCAAGAGTTACCTCAAAATTCATTGTTAGAGCCTTTAATAGGGCGACGAAATGTTTTGTATGTTCCTAATTAGTGATTTGTGAGATTTCTTTGTTTTATAATATGATGTTTCAAATGTAATTTGTCAATGTATTCTAAGTATATAGCACCCTCAATGACTTTTTGAATGAATGTATATTTCATAGTGACTTATAAGCCCAATGGGCTGGGTAATTCATCTTGTATTTTTTCTCTTTAAGTTATATACTTTCGTAATTACATGTCACTAAACATACTACTACTACTACTACTACTACTACTACTACTACTACTACTACTACTACTAACGATTATTTTTCAAGTGAAGCTATAAATGATGAGCATTACTCGTGATGTTAATTATAATAATTTTGATGAAGTTACAATAGTAAAATAATACCAGAAATGATTAAATATACAGAAAAATGCAACATATACAGAAACATTTTCCTTTCATATTTGGGATATGATAGTAAAATAAATGATATAAGCTTATATTATGGTGAGAATGATTTCGCAAACAACATTCTCTCTCTCTCTCTCTCTCTCTCTCTCTCTCTCTCTCTCTCTCTCTCTCTCTCTCTCTCTCTCTCTCCTCTCTCTCTCTCTCTCTCTCTCTCTCTCTCTCTCTCTCTCTCACGTGATGTGACGTACCAAGTAATTGTGATTATGTTTCAGTCTTGTGTTATATCAATTTCGTTATAAACAATTTCGTTCGAAACAAATGCACATCGAACAAATTCCGATTTTTAGTATGAAACTTTGTCTACCTGTCCCGGTTGATACATCTCGATTGATATATTTCAAGTTTTTTATTTAAAAATCTTGAAAAGCGAGTCAATATCATCAGATCACGTGACAATATACGACAACATGCATTGCCACTCTCTTGGAAATTAAGTGATGTTTCACCTTCCCCGTAGTTATATTTCAAGTGCCCTCCCATCGTCCAGATTTCAAAACTGGTTATACAGCTATTCATGATACACACAAGGCGTTAATAACAATTGTAAACGACAAAATTGAAGTTTAAGTATCAACATATTATATGTAGATAACTAGTTTTTCTTGAATTATTGTCGGCAATGAATTACCATGAGTAGTCGAAATTATTTTCATCTCGCTTTTACAGGATTTACTCTAGTCGGTCCCTTTATCAACGTCTTTTGACTGCGCATATTTTCCCCTTTTCTCGCCGTGTTTCAGAGCAATCCAAGTCGCCGTAAACAAGAGTAGGGAGAGGACTTTCAAGCCGACAATGAACCCAATTACTTTGAACCGGTAGTCCTTTAGGTCGTACAGCCAACAGGCGCCTCGATCGCCGCATTCATCCTCGCCCCAGAGTACGCAAGCCGAGTCGATGATAAAGCCAATGTATAGAGGAGTTGGTATCCATCCTGTATTGAATAAATTACAGTTAGACATGATTGTCTTATAATAAAGCTGTGGCAATGCTTTGAAATGAAAAGAGTCGTCTGAACTGCGGTCAAAGGTCATACGGGACCCATACGACCAATGTAAACACTGTATCCAAGGTAAGCTGGCGATAAATGAAAGTTAAAAACTATTTGTCATAAAAAATGTTGATCGGAAAATGCACATGTTGCAGCAGTGTTGATGCGATGCAGGTATCGTACATGGTATACTGTTCGTTATGAACAAGAATGTTGCGCCGGCGCAGTTCGGACAACCCCCTCCTTTTAAGGTAGAACGCGCCTCAGGGACAGATATTCGGACTCTCAAACTATTACAATTCTGTTTTTGATCTACCACTTGTTGGGGGTCATTTTAAAGCTCTCGGAAAAAGAAAAACTTTTACCAGCTTAATTTTTCGAAAATCTAAAATTTTATTGTTATCCAATAGAGTTAACATAGGGATTGCGGCCATTTTGAATTTCAAATATCGCAAAATGTTTAGTAATTTGTATCGCTAGCGCCTAACATTGCAAGTTGAAAACTGAATGATTTTTAATGTTGATTTGGTAAGAGAATGGCTGAAAGTTTTATTTTGGAAAGTTTGAGAAAAAGTTAAGTCTTTCACTTTCGAGGCGCATACTACCTTAATTTACACATTTTTGTAAAATCTGTTCTGGAAAACCACAAAGCACTATTGGTAGAATGTTCCAGACGTCATTGGTTCCCAGTACCAGTTATCCTGTCGGTAGTTGTGTTTGCCGTTGAAAAGTCCCTTTTATTGCCATTATTTGTTGTCTAAAATTCTTAACAACATTTTTACTTGTCTTAATTATTGGAACTAAGATTTCAAGTATTTTGTTTAATAAACGAATTCTAGAGTTGTGGTTACCAAAGAACTCCATTTTCTTGATGTTTAATTATGAATTCAGTGCAGCGATGGAAACAGGTAAGCTTATGATAAGCTGCCTCAAGCCTATCTTTTTATTTCAATTTGGTTTTAAGTGCAGCAAACTTTATAATATTGACCGAAATGTAAAACGTACGGGGCAATGTATTTTTCGAATAGAAGATCAATCTTATTATCGTTCTAATCAAGATTTCCGTATTTTCTTTTCTTTCGAGGCCTAGTCACAATTTCCTCCGTATTTATTCCGAAGGCTGCAAGTTAATTTTGCAATCAAAACTTTCCAAATATCTTTTCCGTGTAATTTCACTTACCTATTAACTGAGCTATCATTTGTCTTATGCCAGTGCGAATGGCTTGTCAGCTTCATCAACACACCTTAAGTGGAGGAGAAATCAATGTTTAAGTGTAAGCCACCAGATAATGAGAATGTGGATATAGGACAGCCCTATTTTGCTATGACTGTAAGATACAGGTGTGCACCTATTAACATAACTCTACGAGATGCGTACCTGCCCACAAGATACAGGTATACATCCCTGAACTCAAGTCCATGAGATGCGTACCTTCCCATTTATACATCAACGCACCCATTCATGAATAATAGCATACATTAATAAATTATGCATATTGGTGGAGCATGACGTGCATATGTCGTACTTATCAATCTGCCTACTTGGTAGAAGTAGGTTGCAAGTCTACGGGCTGGAATACCCGAGATCGTCTTACCGTAAAGGGATCAAAACGTCACACGTCAAAGGCACGCCGCTCGCAAAGCTGTACAAGAAGGCGATGACGACGAATGTGATCATGATGGTGTCGCATTTCGCGTCACACATTCCCGGAGAAACTTGAGGGCTACCCATCGTCGACGGGCTCGAAGAGATCACGGAAACGTCCGTTGCCACACAAGAACACTCAGTGAGGTTCTGGGTGAAAGAACAGGCACACAATACAAATGCGTATCGTTTGATTGTGGGGTGAATTAAATATGCAAGTGGTGTATGTGCATTTATGAATTCATGGAATATTCTGTCACCGTTGATCTGCGAAGCTGATATCCGCATGCATAATAATTTGAAGTGTTGATGAATTTCGAAGTTTAAACTTTTCACACAAAAACAATATATCTTATCGTGCCCTTTATACCGATATTTGATACTGTACGTCACATATCTGGTGCATGCTCTTATAAATGCCACACAAGGGTAATCACAGATATACAACGGACTTACTGTATCGACACAACTTGCGTGGCAAGGAGAGTAGTAGGTGATGTCATCCACGCCACAAACTGGGTCGAACACAGAGGGCGTACATCCGCAGTTTGAATTACAATCGCTGTCCAAACTCCTCTCCGTCAGATCAGAGCTATCGATGAAAATAAAAGCAGGACGACTATATTAGGGTGTCAAATACCTGCAATGATGTTGAAGTGAACGAATCGCTTTGTTTGAGCTTTTTTTCGTCAGTCGATTGTAAAACAACCATATTAAAGCCTCGACTACCAACTATGCAATACATGCATCGATCCACTACACTGACTGTATCAGGCAAGGCAGATAGCTATTATCAATCGTTCTTAGGATGGCAGTCTATCCTTTGTTCCTTCTATCGTCTCCTTCTTCAACCTTCTTCTCCGTAACATTTTGAACCGTCATGTGTCCCTGTATATTGCCACTTGTGATGTTGCCGACAGGCGCGTGCGCAAACCTTACCAACACTTTGGCAACCTTTGCTACAAACGATAGGTTTGACTGTTTGACTGTTTGACTGTTAGACCCGGCACTTTCTATATACCGGGTGATGAGTGCTTTTTGAAAAATATAAAATGTATCTGGGAAGAAGTTTTGGCTTTTCACTTTAAAGGATAGTATAGTTTAAATTAAAATATGCATTTACCCTCCTCCGTAGGGTAGAGTGATACCAGCGAAGCTCTCTTGCTCACAGCCCAAGAACAGCATCGGAACGGAAAGGAGAAGTGAAATGGCTCCGAATATTACCATTATTTTGCCGTGGTCAGCGAGACTTGGTTTCTTCCTTCGCAAGTAAAACCCTCCGATGAGAACGCCAAGGGTAACTGAAGCGGCAATACATATGCCTGTAGGAAAAGTATTGAATGAACGCGGTGGTTATTAATCCGTCCGTGGGGACTTATAGATTGGGTCATGTCCGTCCGTGCGTGCGTCCGTCTGTGGGTGCGTCCGTTCACGCAGATATCTCAGACATGCCCTGGTCAATTTCTTTCAAACTTTACACAAGGATAGTACCCTACCCAATACAGATGCACGTCGATTTGTTTAACAATGTGATCAAATTTGGCCGTGTTAGAGGACTTTTTAATTTACACCTCCATAGACTCCCATGTCTAAGACAGTTCTCCATAGACTTCCAAGTATAAGGCAGTTCTCCATAGACTCCCATGTACAAGGCAGTTCTCCATAGACTCCCATGTATAAGTCAGTTCTCAATAGACTCCCATGTATATGGCCAAGAAAAATAAAAATTTAGTTTCTCATCGTATTCATATTGCAAAAAGGATTCAGTGACACAGTTTTTAGTCCCCACGGATGAAGTCCAGGGGGCTTATAAATTGGGTCATGTCCGTCCGTTCGTCCATCCATGAGTCCATCCGTTCACGCAGATATCTCAGACATTTGACCTCGGTGACCTTTGACCTCAAATATACATATTTGTCCATAACTCAGTAACCACAAGTGCTACACCCTTCATATATGGTATGATGGGACACCTTATGACGCCACATATTGTACCTCATTAATTATGCGCATTGAGCGAGCCAATAGAGCTTGAGGTCTGATTTTTGGTATATAGGGATAACTTAGCAATACAATTTTTTTGACAAATGTCACGTGACCTCAATGACCTTTGACCTCAAATATACATATTTGTCCATAACTCAGTAACCACAAGTGCTACACCCTTCATGTATGGTATGATGGGAAACCTTATGACGCCACATATTGTACCTCATTAAATATGCGCATATCTAATTCTGAGTAAGCCAAAAGAGCTGGATGTCTGATTTTTGGTATATAGGGATAACTATAGGATAGAAATTTTTTGACAAAATGTCATGTGACCTCGATGACCTTTTACCAAAAATATACGTTTATGTCAATAAATAAGTAACCACAAGTGCTATGTCCTTTATATTTAGTAGGATGGGAGACCTTATGACAACACACGCTTTACCTCATTATTATGTACATATCTAATTCTGGGCAAGCGAATAGAGTTAGAGGTCTGATTTTGGCATATAGGGATTAATTAGCAATACAATTTTTTTTCAAAATGTCACGTGACCTCGATGACCTTTGACCTTGATTATACATATATATGCATAACTCAGTAACCACAAGTTCTATACCCTTCAATTTTGATAGGATATTAGACCTTAAGATGTCACATCTTGTACCTCATTTATTATGCGCATATGTATTTCTTGGCTGGCCAATACAGCTAGAGGTCTGATCTTTTTTCCCGATTTAGAACCATAACTTAGACATGCCTCATGTGTTTCAAATTGGGAACAACGACATAGACCTATGTGCCCATAGATCTCAACATATACACTCCAGTGATACTTCTTAACGACCACATTTCCCTGCCCCATCAAGACTAATACTCCTATTACAAGTGGGGACTATGTCATTGTCAATGACTTGTTATCTATGTATTGCGCATGTGCGTAGAATAAGAAAGTTAGCAGGCTCATACCGGGACAGGGTTTAAGAAAATGGCAAGTCAGAACGTCATGTGTCCAAAATGTTCTCGCACCATCATAACTATGTGGTCTGAATGAATAAGCTTGTCGACTATTTTGCAAAGTGCCAGTGAAGGTGTTTCGACAGATTATATGCAAGAGGGCGCCTACATCATACTCACAGAATGGACCTGTGTACTTGTTACGTCTGTGCAGCAGTGAATGCACTAACTTTTTCCTATACACTCGATTTAAACCAAAGAGAAGGTCACTCTTTTCAGAGATTGTATGTGGAAAAAGACCTCAAAAGGGGCCGTAAACCCATCGATACTGACAAATTGTTGTAGTAGCCTGAGGTGTTTTCAAAACATGTAAATATTATCAATTTTAAGGAAAGTGCGAACTTTTGCCGTCTCTGGCAGAAATAAAAAGGATCATTTTATCAACGTAAACTCATCAGATCAAAAAGGTATAAGCAGAAACTATAGATCCAATGGCTTTAACTATGCAACCATTGTGTTGACCCACCTGTGAGATTTGCAGCAAGTGTCGCAGTCACTCGGAACTGTTCCTCCAAGTACTTGGTGAGAAATACGGTGGTAGCGCTGACGATGGCGGCGTCCACCGAGCTGCCGATAGAAACCGTCATGAAGGCAACATTCACAAACAGACGACGTGTGGCACTTGGAAATTCTGAAGTAATAATGACGACCGACGTGAGAATTAAGATAGAAAGTTGTAAAGGCAGTGTCTAATTTAAGATATTACGTGAAAATGCAAAGCGCCTATATTTAGAGATGTTGGGGTTCAGTAATTTATTCAGGCCTAATAGCGCTAAATCAAAACATGCGAGACACCATTTCTTCTATAACCGCTTCCATCAATATCCAGAGCCTAAGTATGTATGTATCTATGTATGTATGTGATTATGTATGTAATTAGGTATGTATGTAATTAGGTAATTATTGTATGTATGTATGTATAGATATATATATATATATATATATATATATATATATATATATATATATATACGTATACACAAACATATGTGTATGTATGTATGTATGTGTGTGTGTGTGTGTGTGGGGGGTGTGGTGTGGTGTGTGGGTGTGTGTGTGTGTGTATGTGTGAAAAGTTGTATATCACTTTCTTACAACAGACCTTCTTTTGATGACTGACCTTTAATCCGAGAAATTATTTCTCTCCCAATCTCTTCTTCAGACTTTTCTTCCTTATTTTCTTTTCCCAGTTTCACATCCTTGGGATTGGGCAGTCTCTTCGGCAGCAGGAGGAAAGGTATGGCGGAGAAAAAGACCAAAATACCGTCGACGAGGTATCCCATCCACCACGCTCCGACCCAGCGAGCGTCGTCGGGGGTAAGCTCTATCTCGCCGGCGTCCATGGTGTTGACGTCGACGTAGTAACTGACGAAGAGGGAAGCAAATGGGAAACCGACGACAGTTCCCAGTGGGTACATCGCATACAGAATCCCTGTGTTAAGATAATATAGGATAATATAGCTATGTTTAGTGTCTTTAAGCCCACGTTTGGCACCCATCCAAGACCGACAAACGTTTATAACCCGTCTCCACAACTTGACAACGTGTTACAAAACTGAGAGAAGTTCAGTGCAACGTTTTAAATGATATTAATTCGCCATGCAATAAAATTCCATCCCCTTAATTACATTATCTCAGGAATTAGAAAAATTCCACGTTATCAGCTACAACACTTTTCATGGACACGTTATACCGATCACGGGTACGTCGGACAGTAGGACTAGCGTTCAAGGAGTAATTTCACTTGAAATGAGTTTATTTGTCAAACGCTGAAAATTTGCATCATTATAATCGTGCCCTTGACACGAAAGACTGGTGTGGCGCTATCCGATCATAACAACAGGACATCCTCTCAAGTTGCTTCAAACATACGCAATGTAATACTTCTGTTTACGTTTTCGCGGAGGTTCATCTATGTTTGATAGTTTCTTTTCCTGATAATCCATAACATCACTAAATACAAGAACAGAACCATTTCCCTTGGTAATTCTCTCTTGACTTTCAATTACTGTGTGTTCCTTGCAGTCACATCAACACAGGGGGCACTGTGAATTGCTCAAGGTTGCCTTTTTAAGTTAACTCCATTATGTTTGAATACCTTGTAAAGGACCTAAAGCTTTTTTCGTTTGAAAGAAAAACGTAAATTCGGTAATCAATTTTAGGCGTCACCAGTCTTACAAGTTTCGGAGAATTTTTTTCACATTTTCACTTCGTAACGAAGTTTTTAGGAGCAATTTGGTTTTAGTGATTTAGTTAAAACTTCTCGAGGAATTATTAATTGGGATAATTACATACCAAAATACATAGGAGCCTTCTTTCGCACCAGATGATCGTCTATGTAGGCTATCCCAAGGGTCAGAATTGGTGAAAATCCTGCACCAATCATGGCGTGTCCAACCAGTAAGATAATGATGGTGTCTCGCTTTTGGGAACTCAAGCTACCCCCTTCTGCCGCATCACAGTCAGACTCGGGTGATGCGCTGCCATTGGTTCGTAGCACGCAGAGGCCGTCCGCATCGGAGACATTCCCGGATGTATCACCCGCCTGCCCGTAGTCATATGGACCGTATATGAAGTGTACGCTCGCCACGAGTAGGGTGCCAAAGGCCGCAAAGACGATGCCGAACCCAATCCAGCGCGGTCGATGGCTGTTTTTGCCCCCACCGAAGTATGTGACTAAGACGACAGCGACCATGGTAGCGATGTCAAACATGGTCACATTCAGACCGATGATGTAGCTCGGGAGGCCGTACCGTATCTGAATGCTAGTGATACCGGCAGCAAACACTCCCCAGAAGAAGGTGTACAGAAATGCGGCCACGTTAAGCAAAACGAAGGCGACGTTCACATTAGCAAAACACTGAAGACACTGAGGTTTGACCTTCCAAAATCCACACTTCTGATCATCGTGAATCGCCGTCTCATCGGGATCAAACTCATGTTTGTTATTGCTGGACACATGGAGGTAGGAGGTAGAAGAATGATCTCTTTCTACCTCCATGCTGGGCATCGCCTCGTCAGCGTTGATGGCATGCTCATAACCTTCTTCCTTTTGGGTCTTTTCCGATGTCATTGTCCTGAGAGAGAGAGAGAGAGAGAGAGAGAGAGAGAGAGAGAGAGAGAGAGAGAGAGAGAGAGGGAGGGAGAGAGAGAGAGAGAGAGTCTTTATATTTTCATGATAACAAACTATTTGCATAAACTAAATGGCCGCGTTCTATGGACAGCATTAAAAAAGGATCATACAGTGTTCCCGTGTACAAATCAATAGTTGACCATTTTTCGGATATTATCTGGTCAGCTGCTCTAGTGTGGACTCATTTTAACACTTGTAGAGTAAATGTCAGAAGTTTTCATCGTTTCTGTGAAAATCGAAAAAGTACTTTTTCCCATAGAGTTGTTACTCAGTAAAGCAGCCATCTTGAATTTCAAAAATGTCAAAAATCGGTAAATTTTAGATTATATATCTATCATCCAATAACTTGCACGTTTACCCTCATGGTAAGTATTGATTATAAACGATTAAAATTTCCTCGGGCAAAGTGCAAATCAAAAACTGAATCAGTTTTCTAAGTCGCATATTTACATGATTGATTCTTCAAAGTCTCTGTGGAAACGTTACGAGTATGCTTTTCAAGTTCCAACAATAAATAAGTAACATAGGACATCAACAAACACATATCGCTTACACTTGTTACTTGCGATTCATGTGAAAGACTTTGATGCACAAAACCTATTCCAATTAACGAGTAGATCCTGCTGTTCCCTTCAGTTTAGGTAGTAAGCGCGCGAAAATGAATGATTTAAACTCTTGCTCAAAATGTTCACAATGAAATTTTCAACCATAAAAATTCAGGGCCAATGAGTAGATTTTGGTAATAGAGAAACAAATTCCCTGACATCTACCTATATTTGAAATTCAAATTCAAAATGGCAGTCATCCCTTTATTAACTCGAGGGAAAATGAAAATCTCGATTTTTCATAAAATAAGACGGTAAAAGGTTTTCGGCAAGACTGAAGGTTAGGGGACACGGATAAATTTTGTTTGAAATATTAGTAACATAGAGAGTCTACTCCAGTGTATTGTTTAGAGCCTCTAAGAAGATCGATTTTATTTCGCTACCAAAGGTATGTCCACTGGTCTTAGGGAGCGTTCAATTATTACGACCGAGGGTGGGCCTGCAAAATCCAAAGGGGTCACCAGAAATTTGATAACTGCAAAGGGGGCCATGTATTTTTCAAACAGCACAGAGAAGGTCACTTTATTTTCCTAATTCTCCGTTTCGTCAAAAAACAGTTTCAGTGTATTCAAAATATTCTGGGAAGTAAAAATGATTCGCTGCATGACTTCTTTCTCTGAAGTCATTAAACTGTAAATCTGAATAAAGGTATTATTATCTGTCATATGAACATCCTATCTTGGCAACTCTGAGACTTGTCTTCTTGTAAATTGAGCTCACTGAGAGCAATGAACAATTACTTACAAATTAGAGATACAGCAAGTTTTGTCAGGGAAAATATTTAACAGTTACCAGTAGACTGGTATGAAACGTAAAATAATACTTATAGGTGAAATTCCAATATCACAATTGTTGTCAACATCTGAACTTTCAAACACCCTATTTGAATGAAGTACATTTGTATCAATTGTCAAACACCTATAAATACACAGATTTAATTAGTTTAGCATTGTAAATAAATTTTTCATAGTTTTCTCATAGACTCCAACTTAGTGAATCAACATTTCGGTGAATTTCCAAAATCCAATTTCTTGCTCACACATCCACTTTTAACCAACCTAGTCTAATCAACTACTTTAAAATGAATTATCAAATATCTATAAATACACATATTTAGCTGGTTTAGTATTGGAAAAAAATTATTCATAGTTTCCTCATAGACTACCATGTGTAGTGAATCTACTTTTTGGCAAAATTCCAAAATCCAATTTCTTGCACACACATCCACTTGTAACCACACTAGTCTAATTAAGTACATTAAGTACATTGCTAATTTTGTACTGAAATGATATTTAATATATTTCTCATAAACTACTTTTTTATAGAAAATCAACCTTATCAATAAAATCCAGATATCAAATTTTTGTACACAAACGCACCTTTTACCTGCCACTGCAAGCAAAGTACATTTACATGAATCATCAAACATATGTAAATGAACAGATATAGATTGTTTTTTATAGGAAAATGTTAACAGTTTGCCCAATGAACTCCTGTATATTATGATTTGATATTTTAGGACGACGCACTATATCATCCACATTTGTCTTCTAATAGTTACGCAAAAAATGGTGACTCTCCCCAAAGGAGAGGCATGCATGAAATTTCTTGACCCTTCAAAAAAGCCTCACGCAAAATAAATGCGACCCACCTGTAATTTCTGCCCAATCCTTTTTAGGGGGGATTTCAAAAGTTATAGCTTATCAGAAGGGGAGATTTGGATTAACGCATCATGAGTTTGTTAGGAGGGTCATTTGAAAAAATCTGATAAATTTGTTTTGGCTTCTATTGCCCCCCCCCCCTCAAGAGGTGTTTGTGTGCGCCGCTTTACTCAAGCAAATGTGGGAGGGTGTCATGAGATTTTTCTCATCTTAAAAGGGCAGTTCATCAATGTTTTTGTGCAGTGGGTATGGGGCTCACTTATTTTGACTGATGCACAGGAAGATTTTAACCGGCCCACCCCCGGTCATAATAACTGAACGCTCCCTTAAGTCGTCCATTTTTTTCGTACTCCAATAGCTTTAAAATAAACTCCCACAAACGGTAGTCCAGGAAAGTATTGAAAGAGAGTCCGAATATCTGTCCTTGCAATGCATTCTCACTTAAAGGTATACTGTCACCTGTTCCAATTTTCCACAGTTACCATGGAAAGAGAAAATCTAACCAATCACAGATTTTAAGCGAGTGGCCACCTTTTAAAAACAGCGCCCTCGTATGGGCATTTTGAATACCAAGGAAAGCCCCTTTGACCATATATGGGCATATTTAGATTACAAGTGACTGTGTATCCTTAAATACAGAAGTCAATTTTGATTCTATATACCGCACACCCTTTCCTTTGCACTTTTGTGCAACCCTCTTTTACTTTTCCAAATGCTCTCCTTTCGCTGCAATGACCTAGCGTTAAGAAAAAAATGTGTCTGGGTCATACTTAGGTCACAACATATTCTCAAGCCGTAAGATGTGTTAATGTCTTGAACGTACTACGAACCCGATGTGCACAAAGACGTGAGCCCAGACAATGCACATTCTCAATGAGCTTTACTAAACTTTCCTCATGTGGTACCAAGACAATCCATTGTGGTGATACCAGAGAAAGTCTTCTCTTCATGGCGTCACGGCTGATGTGTACAACTCAATTCAAAACAGGGGATCATCGGTGTGTGACGTTTCGCGATCGCGACCTCAATCAATCAAAGCTATTTGTTGTGTTCGTGTCATTGTGTGATTTTGCGAGCAACTACTCTTCAGGGTGACATTGATTATCGTTTTCTGTTGTCCCGAGAAGAGTGTGTAGGTTCACAGTACGTGATTGTAACGTTTGTAACGCACGTATTTTGATTAATGGTGAAGATAGTCACATCAGACATAAATGTGAAAATAAAATGTAGAAATTCCAAATGTCGCCCTTTGCTGTTCGGAATGTGTATGATATTCAAAGGAATCGTTCGACGGACGCTCTGGTTAAAAATAACACTTTTATGAGTATATTCTACGTCGATTTATATTCGACATCCGATCATGCAACTGGACTAAATGGTTATACGTACCATATCGCCAATCATTGTTTATTTAGTGCGTAATCTGGAAGTACATGTTAGTGAATGGAACAACAAATGTTATTTTTAATGAACGATCATCAATTGGAGGGTGTGCTCTTATATTTTGTACATGTACATAAAATTTGGTGCTGAATCGTTTCGACATTTTTGTTAAACAGGATCAACAGCGCGGGCAAATGGCACGAGGTTTATCCCGTTTCTATGAGTGGATAATCTGGTTTTCTATCACCGGTCCCCTTCGGTTTTAAAGGCAAATTGAGTTGCCGAGAAATTTATTTAAACTTGGACTCAAAAGTCCCCGAGGACTTCATATAAATTCGTGCGCAGATTTCTTGTCTTTCAACGACAATGATCGACCTCTCGTCTTGTAACTCAAAATAGTGGCAACAAGTTATTTAGAAACGTGCCGCAAAGATGAATATGGGTCACGTCTAGGTTCCTAAAATACGTTGTAATGTCGAGCAAATCTCTCTCTCTCTCTCTCTCTCTCTCTCTCTCTCTCTCTCTCTCTCTCTCTCTCTCTCTCCTCTCTCTCTCTCTCTCTCACACACACACTCTCTCTCTCTCTCGCCTCCTCTCTCTCTCTCTCTCTCTCTCACTCTCTCTCTCTCTCTCTTCTCTCTCTCTCTCTCTCCCTCTCTCCTCTCTCTCTCTCTCTCAGAGGACAGAGGGATAGGTGTCCAATGATATAGCTTTCGTGCGCCAAAGTCTTCTATGTGAACTGCAAGTACCTAGTTTAAGCGATATAAGAGTATGTTGCTGTCCTATGTTACCATTGGTCTGAAAGCTGTCAACCATTTACTTGTTTGCTGGTACACAAGGGACACTGTATGACGTAAATGCGGTGTACAAAACGTAATCCTATAGTTTATGCAAATAAGTTGTTTACAAGTAATAGTTCCTATGAGATTGCAAAGGAGAACACTCACTACAATATAAAGACCTATCTCTCTCCCTCCCCCTCTCTCTCTCTCTCTCTCTCTCTCTCTCTCTCTCTCTCTCTCTCTCTCTCTCTCTCTCTCTCTCTCTCTCTCTGACGATAACATGTAACATGATCGAAATATTGAAGTGATGTTGGTTTAATCAGCAAATTTAAGCAAATCTATTTTTCTTTTTTTTTCTTTTTTTTTTGCGATTTACTTGTTTTTATGGGTACTATGTAATATAGGGCACCTACCATTTGTGATAAATTTGAACAGTTAAAAGATCCAATCCTCTACATTAGTTCGAATCGGTTTTTGTGTAGAAACATCGCACACATCGGTACGTGTGTGTACATGTACATATGCGCGTGTGTATGAATGAACATGCGTATATGCCTGTTACAATATAACGTATGCACATTTGAAATCATGGCAATGTTCATACATACGTTTACATCTATGCGTATTGTACTGTGCATACTCAACCCATTTTTTTTTACTTTAAAACGTATTTGAAATTGTAAACTAATAATTTTACATTCGGCGCCTCAAATCGCAAGAAAAGTCGAAATTAACCATGTATAAAATACGGAACATATTGAAGGCGTATAGGGTATTACAAGTAGTCAGAATCACTATGTCTCAATCTGATATCGGTAAGCCTGTTCATCCTGTCAGAAATGCTGAATATGTCTGCCATATGATATGGTGTGTCGTGTCTCATATATTAGGAAAATCATCTAAGACACGAAGAAATCGTCAAGGACTTTCGCAACCGTCATAGTGATTCTAGGCGTGGCATTACTTTGGTTCACCATTATGACAAAGCAGCATTTTAATTACGTCTGAGCGGAATTACATGACCATGTCGAATTGTAAAAATGTATTTCAAAATATTAAAGGCACATCGCCCTTTGCTTCCATCCTAGTCCTAATGCAGTGTTATTTTTGAGTGATCTAGATGTAATTTAGACAGCAAAAATGGATAGTTGTAGGCATGTTTGTCCGTAACCCACTTTTACGGGGTGCTTCGGCTGCAATAAGATGGTTCTGTTTACAACTTTTTTCTTTGTCGTGCCATGTGTTCTCGATACTTGTGACCATTACTTAGATTTCTGAAATTTCAGAGTTATTCCTACATTGTCTCTTCTTTATGTATAAGGTTCAGGTATGTGTGTATAGCTTTCTTCTAAAGAACTGCACACATTACGGGTCTTGACCCTTACTGTTTGTTAAGGTCTGATTTCAGTACAATACAGGCGGCTGGCCGCTCGTGCGAATAGGCGATAGTGCGGCAGTAAACTTAAAGAAAGAATCTGCGACACTATCGTTGAAATGTTACTTGTCGACAGTTTTTGGCGCAGATTCGTGACACATTTTGATCTTGAGCATAAGTAGTGACTTTTTTATGAAACTTCTTGGCGCGTCGCCATGTCACTACTGATAGCGTGAGTCAGACGAAGGGCACCTTGCGTCTGGTTTAGCCAAGCCCGTGCTCTACATGTTGACACCCAACTCCTCAGAGAGAATTTGATAGAAAGAATATCTTACCCAACTTGTGTAAGAAGTCTTCCGGATATGTCAGATTGCTGTGCGACCGAAACGTGTTCACGTCTTGCAATTGGTCCGTGGCTTGTAAAAGTTTCAAACGCCAATGTTTAATACAGTTCCCAACAACGTCCTTTTCACCTAGCCTGAACTTTCACATAACTTCCTCTGTCAGTCGGGTACATTAAAAGGAGTGGGGTCGTCCCGTCTGCGGCTGCGCGACTTTCTTGTTCAAATATTGCCTCTTCCCAGAAATTAGTGATGAATGTCGATTGCGTCCCTTCGTTTATGTACAGCTGCTGTGGCCGCGGTCACCAATTTCAGCACAGTTGCCATTTTAAATTTCGGATATGCACATAGGCTGTTTGGATATGTTGTACATTGTTGCAGACCTGTTGTATGGTCCCATACGCACAGCCACAAAGGGGACAACCCCCTTCCTTTAAAGTATGATAGCAAGGTGACTTGGGTAAGCATGTGCATATGATGACCAATTTCAATTTTGCCAAAATGTTTTTATCAATCAGCCGGAAAACGACAGACTCAATCTATTATGCCAAAAAAAGTTTCGCTATACTATAGCCTGTTGACCGCAAATCACCTGGCAAACATGAAAATCCGAGACGATCCGAGACGAGCCGGGAAAACCGAGACCCTTCATACCGGGTGATTGGAAAACGGCTCTTTGCGCCCTCACACTCCGACACTCATTTGCTTGAAAGGGAAGGAATCCTTTGCTTCAACATCGTAGCAGTACGAAAAACATAATCCTGTGTATATTTTCTTGATGCAAATTTTGCACGAAGCATTGATAAGAGCAATTAAATCATGGCCTTCGTTTTTTAATGTTGCACTTATTCATTCACATGCTCTAGGTCATTTCATCTGCCATTTGTATATGAGCTGCACAAAGCTTGCCCATGAGCACCAAAAGATGATAAGAATGATGAGTGTGTTGGCGTTATAGTTCTAGTTTCCAAATATGTGTTCTATTATAATGAAAATTCACTTCACAAAGCTGTCACGGTGCCCTGCAGAGTTGTGTGCGTCGGCGCCGCCAGGTAAATGTGAAGGACAGTCATAAAAATACTGGGCTAGCACGTAGAGCACCCTGCTGAAACAGTGCCATATTATGTAACTCGTTTTGACGTATCATTGTAACATTTATTTTAACGATATTTACCCAAACTTACCGGTGAATATAATATCTAAACTGTTGATCTTGTGACACCCACGAGGAAATAAATGTTAGACTTTTAATTTGTTATTTAATTTTTCTCCAGACGATTCTATGCCGTGTCTGGTCAAGTATTGGACTTACACATGTCGACTTAGGGGGTCAGGTTGTCTCCGGCTCTTCTTTGGCCGTCTCGGGTTTTCATGTTTTCCAGATGACTTGCCGTCAATAGGCTATATATAATAGTAAACGGTCAATAGGCTGTATTAAAGTGTACCTTTTTAGGCATTATAAGGTGAGTCTGTTGTTTGCCGACTGATGGATGAAAATATTGGCAAAATTTAAATTGGTCATCATATGCGCATTATTCGACCACAGTTAGGATTTCGTGGTTTGCAAAATTTTATAGAGTTCGATTCAGCAAACTGGCCATGTATTTGAAGTGGAGACATTGCAGAGCCCGTTTGAAAATTTCCAAAGTGACGGAACCGGTCTGGAGAGATTGTCTTCCAAAGTTATTTGCGTCGGTCAAACCATGAGTTACGACTGACACTCTGACATCACTAAGGTGATAGCGTTTTGTCCGCTTACCACAATCCGCAAAGCAATTGAACATTCAGAGTTTAAAAGTGACAGTAGAAGAACGATTCGTCAATGTAGATACTCCCCTCTAGAGAATGCCATATTCACTGTAAACTCTAAGAGTATTCGGGTCATGAGGTCACTGAGCAGAATTTACGATTTCATCTAACCATGTTCAATGACCACTTCATCGTCAAGCTTATAGGAAAGTGGTTTTCACCTTATTACGCGAATCACAAAGGTGATTTTTCCCAGTTTTAATGGTATAAAATATACTACCCTTATAATAATGGTGTCTTATGTGCGCCTGCGGCTCGGAGGGATACGACCGCTACACGGGGAATCGCTCGTACTCGACGCAAAAAAACTCGTTCCGAATACGGCGGGATTATATATTTATTACATGCATGGACGCAGTTTTCCATGAATAAACCTTTCAGGAATGATATTTCACGCTAATTACTGGGAAAGAACGGTAGGGACAATTTTACAAGAATTCATGCGCTTGTGTTATACGGTCGTGGCTTGGTCACAGCTGACTTGATCGCGCTCAGCAGTGCAAGTCGAAGCTGCTCTTGAGCACACCGAAGCTGCTCTATGGCAAACAGCATCTCTCGTTTGGTTCTTCGGAATCAAGAGGAAATACGAAATAATATGGATTTTTAACGCAAGGTATTTATTTGGTACTTACTACAACATCAATCTGAGTGAAAATTCATTCATAACGTGCAAGCGGGACGTCGCGACATAAACACTCAGTCGCGGCTACCGAGAACCGAATTATTTTTGTCAGTGTTCGAACATCATTCAAAGAATTCTCGTTTGCAAACTTTGTATGAAATTTTCAAAATGACCAATTATTTTGTTTTACGAACTTATCAATTGTATATTTAAAATTTTTCGAACAAAATGAGCTTGTTGAAATATAATTAAGAACGGTGTTCGGCTCTGACTCAAAAATCGGTAAGACTACGAGCAACGAGTGTCTCTAAGCACAGACGACGGAAGGAACAGGGTAGAGTGACGTTATGTGATGCACAATATGCATGGACAATACAATATATAATGGACTGATGACCTTGTGAACACGTCGCTCTTGAAAAATAAAAGAGGCATTTCTTCTGATGTCTCTCACGTCCGGAGTATCGTCATTGCTGTCAGAGATGATCAACGCTCTTCGCTTCCACGGCTCGACTCGTTGACTGCCGCGGAAGCATTGATCGTGACGTTGAACTTGAAACCCGTCAATGTTGCTTCAGAAAACATTCTTGTTTTTGCAGGGATGATTGGAACGTGTGAGATGCCTTGGGTTATCGTCTTTGCTTATCATGCTGTTTGTTGGACATTAAGAGAGACTCTTTTGACAAGGTAGACAACACAAATCGGCAACATAGCGTATTAAAATGTTTAATAGTGAAGAAATCAAACGATTCATCGCAAAACAACGACGCAAGAAACAAATTCATAAAACTTCTTGTATCGACGGTAGTCAGTGTTTTACACATATATTTCGATATTCCATATTTCCTTATGCTTCATTACTCTCCCACTTTTGCGTTTCAGGTATTTGAAAATAAGTTCTGAACAGCTTATTTTTTGTTCATGATTAAAAGTAGTCCGAGTCCCATATCCACAACATGTGGAATATTGATTCATCGTAGTCATATAACTATGGTGTGACGTCATACTATATGGATAACTGGGTCTATGTATGTGATAAATTTATAGATAACCCCCTATAGAGTGGAATATTCACAGTTAACTTTAAGAGTATTCGGGTAATAAGGTCACTGAGCAGAAATTACGATTTCATCTAATCATGTTATATGACCATTTCATCGTCCAGCTTACAGGAAAGTGGTTTTCACCTTATTACGCGAATCACAAAGGTGATTTTTCCCAGTTTTAATGACATAAAAATATGCTTCCCTTATAATAATGGCTGCTTATGTGTCTAGCAATATCCAAAAGTTGATACCACGCAGCAAGAACGGCCGTTTGGTTTCTTTAACTCTTTAAAGGTTATAAGTGTCCTTTTCGCGCTTCCTTTCGTCAACAAGAAATTTACAAGGAGCAAACTGAACGCGCCTTGGGGACAGATAGTCGGACTCTCAAACTTTCGCAATTCTTTTCTGATATATACCAATTGTGGGGGTTCATTTTAAAGCACTTGGTGTAAGAAAACGTTTCACCGCTTAGTTTTTCGAAATTTTTATTTTGCTCAATAGAGTTAATACAGGGATGGCAGCCATTTTGAATTTAAAAGTCTGTATATCTTAGGTTATTTGTTTCTCTAGTTCCAAAATTTGTACGATGACCCCCGATTTTCATTCTTCATTTAGAAAGTGAATGGTTGAAAGATTTATTAAGGAAAGTTTGAGCAAAATTTAAGTCTTTCACTTTCGAGGCGAATACGACCTTAACATAAAATGATTTGCTTCATTATCACTATATAAATTATCGGTTATAGCCATGATAATCAAGTGTATCTGTCGCCTTTCTTCCACTTCAACATCGTCATCATCATCATCATCATCATCATCATCATCATCATCATCAACGACAGATTTCAACACATTTGGGAAATGGAGGGCTAGTACAAGACGTTTACAGAAAAATTAACATCCTGGTTTTTCACTGTTAAAAATAGACACAGGGATGACAGACAGATGAGCAGAGGAAGAGATGCACAAACTGGCATGACGTCACAGAAAAGTACTTCATTATACTGGTTTAGACGTTGTTCGTCCCAGGCGGTAATTTCAGCGATGGTTTTGTTCAACATCACGACGAAGCAGGCTGATCAAGAAGGAATTTAGGCTGATGTCTTGTGACCCGAAAGTGTAGAAAAGAGTTTTACTTTTAATTTATTTTTATTATATTATTATATTATTTATGAACCATCAGCTTACCCCAATTACAGGTCCATTTCATAAAGAAAAGATAAAAGATAAAAAATTACAGAAAAACAAGAAAATCTAACAGGACAACAATGGACAATGAAAACAAAACATTAACTAAAACAAAAAACAAAACATTTTCTAAAACAGACACAGAGGGCCAACAGGTAGGTAAAGGAAGGACGGAAATAGATTTGAAGTATTTGTTTACACTATGTGACTACAAAAACAAAATCTGTGTTCTAGATAGTTGTGTACATCTTTTTTTAAGTTAGATCTGGTTATCGTGTTGTTCGGTAGGTTGGTCAAATGTTGAAAAGCGGTAGGAAAACGTATCTGCCAATTTCAACCTCTCTCTCTCTCTCTCTCTCTCTCTCTCTCTCTCTCTCTCTCTCTCTCCTGTGAGTACCACGTATTTAGTTACGTTATAGTCTTGTGCTATATCACGGTGGGTCGAAACAGTACCTTCGTTCGAAACAAATGCACATCGAACAAATTCCGATTTATAGTATGAAACTTTGTCTACCTGTCCCGGTTGATACATCTCGATTGATACATTTCAAGATTTTTGTTTAAAAATCTTGAAAAGCGAGTCAATACCAGAAGAGCACGTGACAATATACGACAACATGGCCACTCTCTTGGAAATGAAGGTGATGTTTCATCTTCCCCGTGGTTTTATTCCAAGCGCCTTCCCCATCGTCCAAATTTCAAAACTGATTATACAGCTATTCATGATATATTAGAAGACGTTAGTAACAATTGTAGATTACAAAGTTTAAGTTTAAGTGTACACATATTTCACGCATATAACTAGTTTTCTTGAATATTTGTCGGCAATGGATTACCGTGAGTCGACGAAACTAAACTTAATTTTTTTCTCGTTTTTACAGGATTTACTCTAGTCGGTCCCTTTGTCAACGTCTTTCGTCTGCACATATTTCCCTCTTTTCTCGCCGTATTTCAGAGCAATCCAAGTCGCCGTAAACAAGAGCAGGGAGAGGAATTTCATGCCGACCGTGAACCCGATTACTTTGAAGCGGTAGTCCTTTAGGTCGTACAGCCAACAGGCGCCTCGATCGCCGCATGCATCCTCGTCCCAGAGTATACAAGCCGAGTCGATGATCAAACCCATGTAAAGAGGAGTTGGTATCCATCCTGTATTGAATAAATTACAGTTAGACATGATCGTCTCATAATAAGGCTGTATAGTGTTTTTAAATGGCAGGGGTTGTCTGAACTGCGCTCAAACTATTTGTCATAATGTACATCGTAAAATTTAAATGTTGCAGAATGTTGACGTGATGTTTTAAGATATAATGCATGAAATACGTTTTGGAACGGCAAACAAAAGAAGTTGTACATGCGCAGTTCGGTGGACCTCTTCCTTTTAGTAAATGAGACGTCGTAAAATCGGTTATAAAGAAAACACAAAGCACCATTGACAGAATTTTCGAGACTTCATCGGTTCCCGGTACCAGTTATCCTGGCGTTGTAGTTGTGTTTGTCGTACATAGTACCACTTAGAAAATTGCCATTGTTTGTGGTCTAAATTCTTAACGACATCTAGAAGCCCTGATACCAATTTTTAGCTCACGTGTTCACACACGTGAGCTAATGTCATAGTGATGTCTGTCTGTCTGTCTGTCTGTTCGTGTGTCTGTCTGTCTGTTCACGCGATAGCTCAAAAGCGCCTGAACAGATTCAAGTCAGATTTGGTAGACAGGTACCATATGCAAGAACTGATTAGATTTTGGTTAGTGCGGCTTGCATATAATGACATATCATTTTTTTCATATAATGGTTTCCCCATGGAGACAGTAATGACAGTGTCGACATATATCAATAAAATACTGCCCAAATTTCATGAAATCTGAGAACATTATGATGATACTGTGAGTGTCATGTCAATTATCTGCTCATTTGCATATCAATGAACTTTTGTAATTAGTGACATAACTCTGAAATTTCTGCTCCAAATTTGATGATGCATGCAATAAACATTGATCCGATATATATCTAATTGCACTTAGAAGCATTGGGCAGTGTCAAGTAAATAACTAGCTCATTTGCATATTTAATGAAGTTTTGTAATTAGTCATATAACTCCGAAAAAACTTCACTTACCTAGCAACTGCGTTATCATTTGTCTTATGCCGAGTGCAAATGGCTTGTCAGCTTCATCGACAGACCTTAAGGGGAAGAAAAATTAACTCTTAATAAAGAAGTGTAAGCTACCAGATATTGAGAATTTGGGTAAATGACAGTTTCGAAATACAACCATATTTTTCTATGACTGTGAGATACGGGTATACATCTGTAAACCCCGGCCGTAAACATAGCTCCACGAGATGTGTACCTTCCCATTTATACATCCACGCACCCATTCGTACATAAAAGCATACATTAATAAATTATGCAAAGTAGTGGAGCATGACGTGCATATGTTCGTTGTTAATCAAGTAGTAGTAGCTTACAAGTCTAGGGGCAAGAATACACAAGGTCGTCTCACCGTATAGCGACCAAAACGTCACACGTCAAAGGTACGCCGCTCGCAAAGCTGTACAAGAAGGCAATGACGACGAATGTGATCATGATGGTGTCGCATTTCGCTCCACACATTCCCGGAGAAACTTGAGGGCTACTCATCGTCGACGGGCTTGAAGAAATCACGGAAACGTCAGTTGCCACACAAGAACACTCAGTGAGGTTCTGGGTGAAAGAAACAGGCACACAATACAAATGTGTATCGTTTGAGTACGGAGTGAATTATACATTCAATTCGCGTATGCCCATTTATGAATTGATGGATGATATATTTTGTACTCTCTGATCTACACACAGCCTATATCCGTATTCATAATCATTTGAAAGCGGTAATGAATTTCGAAGTCTAAACTTTTCACACAAAAAATTGTCCCCAACCTTGCACTTAAGGTAGTATACGCCTCGAAAGTGAACGGCTTAAACTTTTGCTGAAACTTTCCTGAATGAAACTTTTTAACGATTGTCTTACCAAATCAACAATAAAAATCGGGGGTCACCATGCAAATTTTCCCAACATTTTGCGATATTTGAAATTCAAAATGGCCGCCATCCCTGTGTTAACTCTATTGGTGAAAATTAAATTTTGGATTTTTGAAAAACTAAGCCGGTAAAGGTTTTTCTTTCTCCAGGTAAGGAGCTTTAAAATGAGCCCCCACAGGAGGTAGATCAGAAAATAATTCTTAAAGTCCGACTAGCTGTCCCAGAGGCGCGCTCTACCTTAGTACGGATATTTCATAGGTATGTCTCATATCTGGTGAATGTTTTTAATGCCACACAAGGGCTGTCACAGATAAACTACGAACTTACTGTATCGACACAACTTGCGTAGCAAGGAGAGTAGTAGGTGACGTCATCTATGCCACAAACTGGGTTGAACACAGAGGGCGTACATCCGCAGTTGGAATTACAAACGCTGTCTAAATTCCTCTCAGTGAGATCAGAGCTATCGATGAAGATAAAAGTAGGACGACTATATTTGGGTATTAAAATACCTGCAATGATGTTGCAGTGTACAGACGAATCAATTCTTTTGAATGTTTTCACGTCAGTCAAGTGTAAAACAGCTATATTGAACATGAAACTACCAACCCGTCAAATATATATTTTGCATTTATCACTAGCTTTAGTATGAAAGCCCATAAGGGACATGTTTGAAGGCAAAAAATAAAAAAATTATCTTGTGCTCACGAGAAACTATCTCGTGATCACAAGATCTTTTCTTGTGCTCACGAGATATTTTCTTGTGATCACAAGATCTTTTCTTGTGCGCACGAGATCTTTTCTTGTGATCACAAGATCTTTTCTTGTGCGCACGAGATCGTTTCTTGTGATCGTAAGATCTTTTCTTGTGATCTCAAGATCTTTTCTTGTGATCTCAAGATCTTTTCTTGTGATCACAAGATAGTTTCTCGTGAGCACAAGATCTTTTCTCGTGCGCACGAGATCTTTCGCGTGAGCACAAGAAACTATCTCGTGAGCACAAGATAGTTTCTTGTGAGCACAAGATAATTTATCGTGCTTTTGTGGTTGGCCTAGGGAGTAAAATTCCAGGCCCTGCATTTTGCGGCCGTACAGTTTAAAATTTATGTATCTAAAGCTCAGAGGCAGTATATGACACTACAATTTCAAATCTCATGCCAATTATATAATAAACGGAATCAGCGATGTTTTTTATGATCTGATTTATACTCTAACTTGTCCAAAATTAGGTTTGGATGGCTTCTAAATTCGACTTGCCGAGATCAACAATAATGCTTTATCAATCACACAGTCAAGTACATTTACTGTTATTAGTTGATAGTACTCTATTCAGTAATATAATGTGCTACCAATATTTGTATATTTGTATTTTTGTATATTTATACTTTTACTTTGATCAATGTCAATTTTAAATTGTATTTGTTCATTTTTACACAATGTAAACTGATCGTATTGTATAGTGAACATTGAAAGTGTGATCAAATTAATTTAGCATTTATTTGTAATCCATAACTTACAAGAGATGAATAATTCAATGTTCAAGTTTATAATTGTCAACATTTTCATGGCCTAAGTTTTAACTTTATCCCTGATCCATCAACTTGGTGATTAGCTATTTGTTAAAAATCAAATTTTCAGAATTCTGTAAAATATTAGAATAGGTTGACACTGCAAGATCTTTTCTTGTGTGCACAAGATCTTTTCTTGTGATCACGAGGAACTATCTTGTGATCACAAAATCTTTTCTTGTGCTCTCAAGATCTTTTCTTGTGCTCACGAGAAACTATCTCGTGAGCACAAGATCTTTTCTCGTGAGCACAAGATCTTTTCTTGTGCTCTCAAGATCTTTTCTTGTGCTCTCAAGATCTTTTCTTGTGCGCACAAGAAAGTATCTCGTGAGCACAAGATCTTTTCTTGTGATCACAAGATCTTTTCTTGTGATCACGAGAAACTATCTCGTGAGCACGAGATCTTTTCTTGTGCTCTCAAAATCTTTTCTTGTGCTCATGAGAAACTATCTCGTGAGCACAAGATCTTTTCTTGTGCTCTCAAGATCTTTTCTTGTGCTCTCAAGATCTTTTCTTGTGCGCACGAGAAACTATCTCGTGAGCACAAGATCTTTTCTCGTGAGCACAAGATCTTTTCTTGTGCTCTCAAGATCTTTTCTTGTGCACACAAGATCTTTTCTTGTGATCACGAGAAACTATCTCGTGAGCACAAGATCTTTTCTTGTGCTCTCAAGATCTTTTCTTGTGCTCACGAGAAACTATCTCGTGAGCACAAGATCTTTTCTCGTGAGCACAAGATCTTTTCTTGTGCTCTCAAGATCTTTTCTTGTGCTCTTAAGATCTTTTCTTGTGCGCACAAGAAAGTATCTCGTGAGCACAAGATCTTTTCTTGTGATCACAAGATCTTTTCTTGTGATCACGAGAAACTATCTCGTGAGCACAAGATCTTTTCTTGTGCTCTCAAGATCTTTTCTTGTGCTCATGAGAAACTATCTCGTGAGCACAAGATCTTTTCTTGTGCTCTCAAAATCTTTTCTTGTGCTCATGAGAAACTATCTCGTGAGCACAAGATCTTTTCTTGTGCTCTCAAGATCTTTTCTTGTGCTCTCAAGATCTTTTCTTGTGCGCACGAGAAACTATCTCGTGAGCACAAGATCTTTCTTGTGAGCACAAGATCTTTTCTTGTGCTCTCAAGATCTTTTCTTGTGCACACAAGATCTTTTCTTGTGATCACGAGAAACTATCTCGTGAGCACAAGATCTTTTCTTGTGCTCTCAAGATCTTTTCTTGTGCTCACGAGAAACTATCTCGTGAGCACAAGATCTTTTCTCGTGAGCACAAGATCTTTTCTTGTGCTCTCAAGATCTTTTCTTGTGCTCTTAAGATCTTTTCTTGTGCGCACAAGAAAGTATCTCGTGAGCACAAGATCTTTTCTTGTGATCACAAGATCTTTTCTTGTGATCACGAGAAACTATCTCGTGAGCACGAGATCTTTTCTTGTGCTCTCAAAATCTTTTCTTGTGCTCATGAGAAACTATCTCGTGAGCACAAGATCTTTTCTTGTGCTCTCAAGATCTTTTCTTGTGCTCTCAAGATCTTTTCTTGTGCGCACGAGAAACTATCTCGTGAGCACAAGATCTTTTCTCGTGAGCACAAGATCTTTTCTTGTGCTCTCAAGATCTTTTCTTGTGCACACAAGATCTTTTCTTGTGATCACGAGAAACTATCTCGTGAGCACAAGATCTTTTCTTGTGCTCTCAAGATCTTTTCTTGTGCTCACGAGAAACTATCTCGTGAGCACAAGATCTTTTCTTGTGATCACAAGATCTTTCCTTGTGCGCACAAGATCTTTTCTTTTGATCACGAGAAAGTATCTCGTGAGCACAAGATCTTTTCTTGTGCTCTCAAGACCTTTTCTTGTGCTCCAAAATTTGTCATTTTACACAGAAAAGATTTACTAGTGATAGTGTTTGCTAGTCTTGTTTGCTTATTTGTTATGCTATCCAAAGAAGTTTTTTTTGATCACAGTTACCTTTCAATGGTTAGTATTTATAAGCGATGACATGTGTTACAGCACATTATAAAATTAGCTTTTTTTATTTCGATAACTACAACAATGAAGCCCATAATTTCTCTTTGTTTACCTTCGATTTTACCAGATTTACAGTATTCAATGACAATGTTCTGGTTGTTGGACTTTGCGATATGATGTTATTGTCCTTAGTATAACATTTGAGTATGTGTTGTATTTTCCCAAAACAAGACATTAACAAATTTGCTAGAGTGAACATTTTTACTCTTTCATAACTTACCAATATGAACAATGTCCAGTGGTTCCCCATGTGAAAGGTTCCAACTTTGACAATGTAATATTACGTTTAACACATGTTTTCTTTAAAATAAAGAACGAGCTTTATGTGTTTACGAAGTGGCAAAGAACTAATTTATTTGCAATAATTATTTAGAGGATACAGTCTATCAACTGATCGGAAAGAAACCCGTGCATTTATTTTTGGTTTGATATAATTTGAGGCAACCATAGTAGACACCTTAGTAGTGAATTTATTATCATGGTCACGGTATGCTGTACATTAAAATGGCGGAAGACTTGAACTATATATCCTGGAAAGTTTGGCGATTACTGTTAATGCGCGAAAACGAAAATTAAACTGACATCTGCAACAAAATCGGAACTCTAACTTTGTACACGTTCCGTATGTTCGTTTGTCAGTACAGTGCAACGCAAGGTGTGAAACAAAGCAATAATTGACCAAAATCCCAACAGACATCGCACACTGGAAGCTGTCACTTCTTTTGGTGTTTGCCGCAGTGCTCCGGCCCTCTTGCTCCACTCTATGGCATAATCAACTCAGTCTTAGTTTCTCGTGAGCACAAGAAAAGATCTCGTGAGCACAAGAAAAGATCTCGTGAGCACAAGAAAAGATCTTGAGAGCACAAGAAAAGATCTTGAGATCACAAGAAAAGATCATGTGAGCACAAGAAAAGATCTCGTGAGCACAAGAAAAGATCTCGAGAGCACAAGAAAAGATCTTGAGAGCACAAGAAAAGATCTTGAGAGCACAAGAAAAGATCTTGAGATCACAAGAAAAGATCTTGTGAGCACAAGAAAAGATCTCATGAGCACAAGAAAAGATCTCGAGAGCACAAGAAAAGATCTTGAGAGCACAAGAAAAGATCTTGTGCTCACGAGATAGTTTCTCGTGAGCACAAGAAAAGATCTCGTGAGCACAAGAAAAGATCTTGAGAGCACAAGAAAAGATCTTGTGCTCACGAGATAGTTTCTCGTGAGCACAAGAAAAGATCTCGTGAGCACAAGAAAAGATCTTGAGAGCACAAGAAAAGATCTTGAGAGCACAAGAAAAGATCTCGTGCTCACGAGATAGTTTCTCGTGAGCACAAGAAAAGATCTTTTGCGCACAAGAAAAGATCTTGAGAGCACAAGAAAAGATCTCGTGCTCACGAGATAGTTTCTCGTGAGCACAAGAAAAGATCTTGTGATCACAAGAAAAGATCTTGTGCGCACAAGAAAAGATCTTGTGATCACGAGAAACTATCTCGTGAGCACAAGAAAAGATCTTGACAGCACAAGAAAAGATCTTGTGAGCACAAGAAAAGATCTCGAGAGCACAAGAAAAGATCTCGTGCGCACAAGAAAAGATTTTGTGATCACAAGATAGTTTCTCGTGATCACAAGAAAAGATCTTGTGATCACAAGAAAAGATCTTGTGCGCACGAGAAAAGATCTTGTGATCACAAGAAAGGATCTCGTGCGCACAAGAAAAGATCTTGTGATCACGAGATCTTTTCTTCTGTGCACGAGATAATTTCGTGTGATCTCAAGATAGTGTATCATTCGCTTATTATCTTTTCTTGTGTGCACAAGTCGAAATATTTTTCTATAATTTTACTACAGTTGGTCTTTTTGTCAAGGGATTATAGGCCTAGACAAAATTATATGACAGAATAATTGACTTTTTACTTCATGTAAATTGAAAATCGAGAAATAACCATAATTAAGATTAAATTTGTTGGAGAGACAATTTCGACCATAATGTATCATCCTCACAGCAGTATCAACCTATTCTAATATTTTACAGAATTTAGAAATTTGATTTTTAACAAATGGCTAATCACCAAGTTGATGGATGAGGGATAAAGTTAAAACTTAGGCCATGAAAATGTTGACATTCATAAACTTGAATATTGAATTATTCATTTCCTGAAAGTTATGGATTACAAATAAATGCTAAATTTGATCACACTTTCAATGTTCACTATACGATAAGATCATGTAACATTGTGTAAAAATGAACATATACAATTTAAAGTTTACATTGATCAAAGTAAAAGTAATATACAAATATTGGTAGCACATTATATTACTGAATAGAGTACTATCAACTAATAACAGTAAATGTACTTGACTGTGTGATTGATAAAGCATTATTGTTGATCTCGGCAAGTCGAATTTAGAAGCCATCCAAACCTAATTTTGGACAAGTGAGAGTATAAATCAGATCATAAAAAACATCGCTGATTCCGTTTATTATATAATTGGCATGAGATTTGAAATTGTAGTGTCATATACTGCCTCTGAGCTTGAGATACATAGATTTTAAACTGTATGGCCGCAAAATGCAGGGCCTGGAATTTTACTCCCTAGGTCAACCACAAAAGAACGATAAGTTATCTTGTGCTCTCAAGAAACTATCTTGTGCTCACGAGATAAGTTTCTCGTGATCACGAGATACTATCTTGTGCTCACGAGAAACTATCTCGTGATCACAAGATCTTTTCTTGTGCTCACGAGATAGTTTCTTGTGCTCACGAGAAAGATCTCGTGCGCACAAGAAAAGATCTTGTGAGCACGAGAAACTATCTCGTAATCACAAGAAAAGATCTCGTGCGTACAAGAAAAGATCTTGTGATCACAAGAAAAGATCTCGTGCGCACAAGAAAAGATCTTGTGATCACAAGAAAAGATCTCGTGCTTACAAGAAAAGATCTTGTGATCACAAGAAAAAATCTCGTGCGCACAAGAAAAGATCTTGTGATCACAAGAAAAGATCTCGTGCGCACAAGAAAAGATCTTGTGATCACAAGAAAACATCTTGTGCTCACGAGAAACTATCTCGTGAGCACAAGATAATTTTTTTATTTTTTGCTTTCAAACATGTCCCTTACGGGCTTTCATACTTTAGTACTGTGCTAATTGGACAAAATACATAATATGAAATGCATTATGGGTAAAAGTCGACTTCTCACCACAGCAAGAGTTTGAGATGGTGATCTCTTAAATTTTTTTTTTCAACAAATTTTGTTGCTAGCACGGCAAAAACGTAATGTTTGTTCGTGAATTTGAACTAGCTAAACTCAATCATCTTTTCGTCTTTGTTGGTATTTCAGTCTTTAAATTCCGTAAAACCTAAAACTATTCTTTTGCTGGTTTAACCTTATGTGTTGGACTGGTAAAAATCCTCCGTATTGAAAATATGGTCTACTGTCCGAAATTTTTGTGACTCATATAGGTGGCAACATCTTGAATACAATACGCATTACCAGTTGACTACATTGGCTGACGATGAAGTCAGTTTTATCGAATATTATTTATCAGTTGAATGTTTTGACGTCAGCCAAGTGTAAAACAGCTATATTCAACATGAAACTACAAACCCGTCAAATATATATATATGGCATTTCTCACAAGCTTTACGACTGATTATAATATTCGATGACTAGCTTATAAGAAAATTGCATACCCAAAGGAAAACACATTTGAACACACAAATACACAGCGATGAAAGTCAAAGAAATATTGGCATTCCGATACGCTGGTGAAAAAATGAATTTTCTTTCATCATGTATACATACGATTTCAAAGAGCGTAGAAATTGGACAATAGTAGCTATAGTTACTAATGTCCAACTTGTACGCTCTTTGAAATCGTACAGAATAAACATGGCACTTTCTATATTCCGAGTTTTTGGGTGCCTTTTGACACATATAAAAGAAGTACTCGAAAAGAAGTTTTGGCTCCTCTGTTTGTAGAATAGATTGAATTAAAATATACTTATACCTTCCTTCGTAAGGCAAAGTGATACCAGCGAAGCTCTCTTGATCACAGCCCAAGAACAACATCGGAACAGGAAGTAGAAACGAAATGACTCCGAATATTACCATTACTTTGCCGTGGTCAGCGAGACTTGGTTTCTTCGTTCGCAAATAAAACCCTCCGATGAGAACGCCTACGGTTGATGCAGTGACCATACATATGCCTGATGCGGAAACATTGAATGAACATAGCGGTGATTTTCAATGTATTATATGCCTCATATATCGAACGCTCCATAGGATTCAATGGCAAATTGTTGATAACGTTGCAGGCCGCATAGTCATCATTTGACTGAAAGTGAACCGGAATTATTTTCGACTTGACAACTTTGGGGTGTCAAAATGTTCGAACTACATGTTTTACATAGGAAATCCAGTTTTTAGGAAATTATGCATAAGAAATAATAAACTGCATCAGTGATTTAAATATATCTATGCGTCATTCGATGACGAAAATCGTTCCATTTTCTAACGGATTTTCGTCTAAAATGGAAATAAAGTATAATATTGTCATTTGCAAATAAACTCAAATATTTTGAGTGAAAACTATGTAAGAGAGGAATGTAGTATTAACAGTATAGCCCAAACATGGGAATATGTACCCTCGAGGCAGGAGACCAACCGCCCTCCTGACGTTGGGCGGATGGTCACCTATACCTCGAGCACATAGTCCCTTGTATGGGCTACTATCATTGCGCATGTGCGAAGAAGAGAAAAGTCAGCAGGCTTATACCGAGACTGACGAAGAACATGGCTCGTCAGAAAGTCACGTGTCCAAAATGCTGTCGCAACATCATTACCAAGAGGTCTGAAAGGATAAGTTTTTCAACTATATAATTCTTCAAAATGCAAGTGCAAAAATTTTGACAGACTATATACATTAGAGGGTGTCTAAACAATGAACACACTGTAAAGTTAAGTGTTAAAGGATAGAACACCAATTAAACGCCTTTTTGTAACACTTTTTGAACGCCTCTAGACGTTCAGAAATCTAACACTACGTGTTCAACCAACGTTCAATTTTTGAACATACGTGTGCAGATTTTGAACGCTACGTGTTCATCAGACATTATTTGAACACCATGGTGTTCCATATCTGAACACACGTTGCACAGGAAATGTGTTCAAAAAATTGAACGCTTTTACGCGTTCAAAGGGCTGTAACACTTTTTGAACGCATGGACGCCGTTCAACGATAAGTGTGTTAAAGGGTAGAACACATGATGCGCGCTTGTTGAACACCTTTAATTTTGGGCGTTCACGGGGTGTTCACGCCTTGAAATAACATTACAGACCATTGATATCCAGTAAAATTATTTTATTCTAAAAATGCACGAAACATTTCTAGAGTAAAATACAATAATTTACTGTAAAATGGGCAAATAAACATTGCAACTCTGTATGTAAAGTTTGTGAGAGGAAAAAACCAATAGTGTTAACACCTTCCTATCAAAAACATAAGCAATAAAAATCACCATATTGTGGATGACGTTATATGTTCATACTTGTTTAAAATGTACAAAAATGATCTGAAAAAGCTCAAAATTTGGCATACTTATTGTGTTGAAAAGTATATGTATGAAATGCATACTCCATTTTTGTAAGATGGTTTCTTACAGACATTTCCTCTTTTATAGACAATTGTAAATTTTGAAGAAAAAAGAAGTTAGTCAAGGCTTCTCTGGTGCACATGGTATATAGTTGTCCACACTAAAGTAAACACAACATGTCAAGTTGTCAAACTGTCACAGTAAGGCACAACATGCAGAAAGTGGGGAAAGTGGGTCCTTGGCAGGGTAAAACCTATTTCCTAGTCCAACAAAGTCCGTCATAAACAAAAAGGTTTGTTTGTTTGTAATATCTTTAAATAAACCCTGAAATAAATGGGTGACATTTAAAAAATATACTTCTCAGAAATTTAAAACATATTCATAAAGACCTTTCAAATTCTGGTGTCTCCTGCTATTAATTTTTATACAATTTTTTTTACCAAAAATGGTAAAAATCACCCTTAAAATGAAAAAATGTACTTTTCATCATAACTTGAATATATCACATTCTGGTAATCCCTTTATGTCTTAAAAATGTCTGAAATATCTTTAATGTCCTAAAATTACAAAGTTGCAAATTTCTGCATAATTTGAACAATCTGAAAACGACTATCAGTAGAGATCTATGTCCTAAATATCAAAACTGTTCGATTAGCAGTGTTGAAAGAGATTTTTTAAAGATTTTTTGACCAAAAAATGACAAAAATTGCCATGAAATATAAAAATTTGAATATTTCATCACAACTAGCACAAATTTGACTAAGGTCATTTTTAGGGACATGTTTACCAAATATTGAAGACGGCAGAAAAATAGAAGAAGATTTTTGCCAAAGAATAGCAAAATTAGCCTCAAAATATAAATTTGCATATTTCATCATAATTTGAACATATCTGATTAGGGTAATCCCTTAGGACCTGTAATCCAAATATTTAAGGATTCGTACAGGCTGTTTTGAAGACAAACCTTTGGATGTACAAATTTGAGGACAATGCTACACATCCACCTATTTAGCTGACAGCAAAGCTAAAAACCAGTTGCTAAGTACAAGAGACGTGTTGAGCTACAATACAAAATAATCTACGGTTTGGTAGCACGCTATGATCAACTAAATGTTACAAGGGCATAAGCTTTCAAAGACGTGAAGTCTCCTTCATCAGATGCAAGGGGATGAAAAATTGAAGCAGAAAGTGACAGAAAATTCAGAGTGAAAATTTCAGAAAAATCAGTAATTCAGAGCGGACATTTTTACTCTGAATGGTCTGTCGCTTTCAGCTTTAATTTAAATAAGGGAGACTACACGTCTGTGAAAGCTTATCCTCCGACAACATTTAGTTGATCATAGCATGCTACCAAAGCTTTGATTAATTCAGAACAAAAATACAGAAATTTATCAAAATTCAGTTACTGACACTTGTAAGTTTGAATCTGCATTAGAGATGAACTGAGGTTCTCAAGCTTGTTTCCAGACAGCTACCTGTACACTCATCTTCTTCGTTATCTGTACCACCAGCTTCTATAACAACTCTTCGATTTTCAGTTAAATCCAACTTTTTACATCCTGAAAAAATGCAACAATAGGTACTATGGCGAGATGAAACTTTAAATGAAAGACAAGGAGCTGATTAGGTTAAGGAAAAGGGGAGACTTTCATATACAGTGCCTCTCTTCAATACTGTTACAAAATATTTGCTGCTTCTTGTCATCAACCGATTAAAATAAAAAAGCCAAACTCTCATATGCTGAAACAATACATTGTATACTCTACGATGTTTAACTGATGTTTTACATGCGATTGTGTTTGCTAAAAGACATGTATTAGCTGTGATTACGCAGCGGTACTATGCAAGGCGTATCGATCGCGCTGAGGTCAAGGGTTATCGCTACATCAGTGTTGAGTTGACCCTTGACCCGAGTGAGATCGATCGATAGGCTATGGCCAAAAGTACCACTGCGTAGTCACAGCTAATTGTTGGTATGGCAGCCATGAAAGAAAAAAAAGGTTTCCTCACGTAGTTAAGCTATTTCAAGGTACAATACAATTAATTTCAAAGGACGATAATATAGATGCTTCAAAAATCTAATACCTTTTACTATTTTGGAGAGGAAACTTACCCTTTCTGGTCTTGCTTCCGCACGATCACGACTTCAGGGTGCGCTTACAAGAAAAATGTCGCAACTTCCGTTTTGATGCATCATGGGATAGGAAAAGGCACCAAACTTGAACACCAAGTGTTTAGAAGTAGAACGCCTCTTGCACGCCGATGTTAAAATTAAAACGTTCATGGTGGTTTTCTGATTTTCTTTTCTAATTTTTAACTTTCAACCCGTAACCGTATAAACGTGTAAAATTATTTTGTATACTTCCTTTTTTAGAAAAAATGTGCTTTCAGCAATTGTAGGCCGGAAATATTTTTCACTTAGTGTGAAATTCGTTACACCAAAATCCATGTACGTTTACCGGACAGTGAAGCAATAGTAAATTTAATATAGCCATTGTAAAGTAAAAAACACAAAAGATTGTTAATTGTTTCACAGTATTGTAAAATTTCTGTGATGCTCAGTTTTTGAACACTTGAAGGAGATGGTTGTTAACACATAGTGTTCAGGTTTAGAACATCATTGTTAATATTATGAACACTAGTGTTAACAATATGAACACTAGCCGTTCAAATTTGAACACCGACATGTACATTTTGAACGCGTAAAGACGCGTCTAGCGTCCGCTATTTTTACAGTGCAGTATTGAACAATGCGTATTGGTTTGTGCATCAGTGAATGCATTCACTTTCCCGCCCTATACGCTCGATTGAAACCAAAGAGAAGATCACACGGATGGGAAACTCTTTTCAAACGTTGTACGTGGAAAAAGACCTAAAAAAGGGGGCTGGAAACCAGCCAATTCTGACAAATTGTAATCCTAGGTGTTTCAAAACGGGCAAATAATATTCAATTTTAGGGAAATTGCGAAATTGTACTATCTCTTGCAAAACATAATATACAGTCAAACTGTCTTATTTGTTAACCTTACAGAGCGGTCACCTCTTTATAGTGGTCACCTGGCAGCGGTCCAGTGGCATTTTACATGTAAAATGCCCTCTATAGAACAGCCACCGTTCGTAGTGGTCAGTGACCATATGGAATTGCTCCAATCTGAAACAAAGCCTGTGCAAAATGGTCAGCATATCAGACTTTGAATATAGCCGCAAAATGATTCTGCCAACTAAATGCATGTATCATGATTTTCAAGAGATTTATGATATTGAACTTTATTGCAGCTGTCATCTGTTCCTAAATTCATCACTCAGTACACCACCTACACTCAAAACAAGCCCACCCTCTATAGAAAGGCCACCTCCATATAGTGATCACTTTTTCTTGGTCCCTTGGGTGACCACCATACACAGTTTGACTGTATAAGGATAATTTATATCAACGTAAGCTCATCAGGTCAGAAAAGGTATGGAAGCAGAAACTATTGATTCAATGGCCACAAGTATGCAACCATTGTGTCGACCCACCTGTGAGATTTGCAGCAAGTGTCGCAGTCACTCGGAACTGTTCCTCCAAGTACTTGGTGAGGAATATGGTGGTACCGCTGACGATGGCGGACTCCACCGCGTGGCCGATAGCAACCGTCATGAAAGCGATATTCACAAAGAGACGACGTGTGGCACTTGGAAATTCTGAAGTAAGAATGACAACCGACGTGAGAATTGAGATAGACAGTTATAACGGCAGCGTTTAAGCTAAGATACTAAGTGAAATACAAAACATATATATTTATTTATTTATTTATCTATCTATTTATCTATCTATCTATTTATTTATGTTCCAGGTTCAACACTTTTTATAGCAAAATCGAAACGTGCCTTAATGTGAATTTATCGATAAAGATCATGAACAAAACAGTCAAAGTACAATATATAAAGTTAAGGTAGTATGCGCCTCGAAAGTGAAAGACTTTAACTTTTGCTCAAACTTTCCTCAAGGAATCTTTCAACCATTCTCTTTCAAAATCAAGAATAAAAATTGGGGTTACCGTGCAAATTTTTGGTACTAGAAAAACAAATAACCCAAGATTTACCGATATTTGAAATTCATAATGGCCGCCATTCCTGTGTTAACTCTATAGAGAAAAATAAAATTTTCAAATTTCGAAAATTTAAGCCGGTAAAAAGTTTTCTTTCACCAAGAGCTTTAAAATGAACCCCCATAAGTGGTAGATCAGAAAAGTATTGTAAAAGTTTGAGAGTCCGAATATCTGTCCCGAGGCGCGTTCAACCTAAAATGAATATGACTGACCCTTAATCCGAGAAATTATTTCTCTCCCCATCTCTTCTTCAGACTTTTCTTCCTGATTGCCTTTTCCCAGTTTCACACTCTTGGCAGTAGGCAGTCTCTTCGGCAGAAGGAGGAAAGGAATGGCGGAGAAAAAGACCAAAATACCGTCGACGAGGTAACCCATCCACCACGCTCCGACCCAGCGAGCGTCGTCGGGGGTAAGCTCTATCTCGCCGGCGTCCATGGTGTTGACGTCGACGTAGTAACTGACGAAGAGGGAAGCAAATGGGAAACCGACGACAGGTCCCAGTGGGTACATGGCATACAGAATCCCTGTGTTAAGACAATACACGATAATTTTTATGCGAAAGTGTTTTCGCTGAGTCTTGAAGTTCGCTTTTTTCACAAATCCAATACCAATCAACTTTTCAGTACCCGGTTTGACAAATTGATATTCTGTCACTAAAACTAAAAAGCTCAGTGCAGCGTTTTAAATTATATTCAATTACCAAGCAATAAAATTATTTCCCCTTAATTGCATTATCTCAGGGATTATAACAATTCCACGTAATATCGGTCACGGGTACATCGGAATGTAGGGCTAACGTAGAAGGAGCAATTGCAGTTGAAATGAGTTTACTTGTCAAACGCAGATATTAACCAACTTATACAAGTGATCGTTTGAACCATACCCCTTGATACAAAAGATTTATATGGCGTTGTTGACCATAACGGGAGTGTGTTCTAGCTGTCAAGTTTGGTCAAATAGACCTTTTATAATAGTTCTGTGCAAGTTTTCCGTGGAAGTTCATGTATGTTTGATAGTTTTTTTCGTATCTTTTCGCTCCATTAAATGACTATAACATCATCACAGAGGGCGCAAGGTGTGATATGAACTTCCCCATGTTTGCCTATGGAAGTGTACTTCATTGTGTTGGAAATCCTTGCAAAGAAAGTTTTTTCATCGAAAGAAAATTAAATATTAAACAAATATCGTGATCAAACTGAGTCATCATAAGTCTTACAACTTTTGAAGAAAATGTTTCTTTACACTTTTAATTCATAACAAGGTTTTTAAGGCTACATTGTTTACAGTCATTTAGCTATAATTATATTCAGGAAATTATCAATGATAATTCTATTCAGTATCTTAGGCCACCGGCCTTTCATACACTAGGTTGAAAAATAAATATACAGACAAGTATAGTAGGTCTTCTTGTGAAGGAACTACAATGGAAATTGTACAGCGATAAACGTGAAGAAAGTCAAGTTTTCTCTAAAAGACTGTCCCTTAGTTTGATACTATTATAAACTTTGCCAGGTTTAATATGGTATGAGTATCAATTCGGGTGTTACATACCAAAATACATAGGAGCCTTCTTTCTCTCAAGATAGTCGTCTATGTAGGCTGTCCCAAGGGTCAGGATTGGCGAAAATCCTGCACCAATTATGGCGTGTCCGACCAGTAAGATAATGATGGTGTCTCGCTTTTGGGAACTCAGGCTACCCACTTCCGCCGCATCACAGTCAGACTCGGGTGATGCGCTGCCATTGGTTTGTAGCACGCAGAGGCCGTCCGCATCGGAGACATTCCCGGATGTATCACCCGCCTGCCCGTAGTCATACGGACCGTATATGAAGTGTACGCTCGCAACGAGCAGGGTGCCAAAGGCTGCGAAGATGATGCCGAACCCAATCCATCGCGGTCGATGGCTGTTTTTGCCCCCGCCGAAGTATGTGACGAAGACGACGGCGACCATGGTGGCGGTTTCAAACAAGGTCGCATTCAGACCGATGATGTAGCTCGGGAGGCCGTACCGTGTCTGAATGCTAGTGACACCGGTAGCAAACACTCCCCAGCCGAAGGTGTACAGAAATGCGGCCACGTTAAGCGAAACGAAGGCGAAGTTCACATTAGCAAAACACTGAAGACACTGAGGTTTGAACTTCCAAAATCCACACTTCTGATCGTCGTGAAGCGTCGTCTCATCGGGATCAAACTCATGTTTGTCGTCGCTGGACATCGCCTCGTCAGCGTTGATAGCATGCTCTTGCCCATCTTCCTTTGTGGTCCTTTCCGATGCCATTGTCCTGAGAGAGAGGGGGGTTATATTTTAGTGAGTGTTTTCCTTTGCAATCTGGTAGGAACTTTGACTTGTAAACAAATTATTTGCATAAACTATAAGATCGCGTTCTATGGACTGCATTTACATGATCATACAGTGTTCCTCATGTACCAGCAAGCAATGGTTCACAGTTTTTCAGATCACTTCTCTTGTCTGCTGCTGTTGTGTGGACTCATTTTGAAGCTTAGGGACCGTTCAGTTTTTACGGCCGGGGGGCCGGCAAAATCCAGGGGGGGGTCATCGTAATTTTGGAATCCGCAAAGGAGGGGTCATCGCTTTTTCACTGGTAGGAAAGGGGGGGTCACTACATTTTCAAAAACATAATACCATAAATAAAGTTCACTTTATGCCATGGCCATGATCGACCCTCTTTACCGGCGGGCCGCCTTCGGCGGCCCACTACAATAAATATACATTATGTATTACCCATGACCCTCTTAACGGGCAGACGCCTTTGGCGGCCCACTCCAAGTAGGTTTACTTCATGCAATGGCCATGATTGACCCTCTTTACCATCAGGCCGCCTGCGGCGGCCCACTACAATAAATTGACTTTATGTAATACCCAACGGCAATCTTACCGTAAAATTCCCAATTGAAGCCGCGGCTTGTATTAGAAACATTTTTGAGGGACCCCTGGGATCACGCACTGAATAATGGTAATGGCCGCGCGCCTTCAGCGGCCCTGTCCAGTAAAGTCTACTTTATGCAATAGCCATGATCGACCCTCTTTACCGGCGTGCCACCTTTGGTGGCCCACTAGAATAAAGTTGACTTTACGTAATGGCCCATGACCCTCTTAACCGGAGGGCTGCCTTTGGCGAACCACTCCAATAAAGTTTACTTTATAAATGTCCATGGACATGAGTTGTCTATGGAAATGAAGTTAAAAATTGCCTTACAGTCGTCCTAATTAACAGACGTTTCAATGGATGTGGCTGAGAAGTTTGTGCACTGGCATCTCTGCTACACGAATAAAGTGCGCCGCGTACCGGAGGTCAAATCCAAACCATGCGGGTAAATTTGACATATGGGTTTTGGTTATTTTTCAGGGGGGGGGTCATCAATTTTTTTCGTCTGACAAAGAGGGGGTCATCTTTTTTTCACAAAAAATGCAGGGGGGTCAATATTTTTTTGAACACCGGCGACAAGATTTTGCCGGCCCCCCCAGGCCGTAAAAACTGAACGCTCCCTTATTGTTAAAATGAAGTTTTCATCGGTTCCGTGAAAATCGAAAATGTGATTATTTTCCTACCGAGTTGTTCCTCAGTATAACGTCCATCTTGAATTTCAAATTCAAAGATCAGTTAATTTTAGGAGACATGTCTTTCTCATCCAATAATTGGCACGGTTACACCAATTGTTAGTCTTGATCATACATGATTAAAATTTCCTAGGGCAAAGTGCAAATCAAAAGCTGAACCAGTTTTATAAGCCGCATATTTAAATTATGACGTTTCAAAGTCTCTGTCGAAATGTGACGAGTTTGTGTTTCAAGTTGTGAAAGTTTTTCCAACAATACGTGAGTAACATAGTACAGCAACATACACTGATATCGCTAAAACTATGTACTTGCAATTCACGTGGAAGACTTTGGCGCACGAAAGCTATATCATTGGACTCTTATCCCTCTGTCCCCCTTCAGTTTAAGGTAGTTTGCGCCTCGAAAGTAAAAAACTTAACTCTTGCTCAAACTTTTCGCAATGAAACTTTCAACCATTCTCTTACCACATCAAGAATAAAAATTCAAGGTCAACGAGCAGATTTTAATAATAGAGAAACAAATTCCCAGACATCTACCGATATTTTAAATTCAAAATGGCAGTCATCCCCGTGTTAACTCTATGAGGGGAATAAACTTACGGGGTAAAAAATTTCCCCCACCCAAGAGCGTTGAAATGAGCCCCAAAAGTGGTAGACCTTGAACAAAAAATTGAGTCCAAATATCTACGTTTCCGAGGTGCATTCTACCATACACAGAAGCAATCGATTTTGATTCTATATAGCAAACACCCCTTCCTTTGCACTTTTTCGCAATCCTCTCGTACCTTTTTTCTAAATGCTCTCCTTTCGGTGTGTTGACCTAGCATTTAGAAATGTGTCGGGGTCATAATTGGGCCAATCGTCGTGAAGACAAAATAGGTCAAAGCAAGATGTGTTTATTGTCTTGATCGTACTACGAACATGCACAATGCCTTAATCCCTGGTACACATTCTCAATGAGATTTACTAAACTTTCCCTGTGTGGTACCAAGACTTCTAAATGTGGTGATACCAGAGAAAGTCTTCACTTCATGGCCTCACGGCTGATGTGTACAACTCAATTCAAAACAGTGGACCATAGTTGTTCACGTTTCGCGGTCGCGACCTCAATCAACCAAAAATGTTTGCGTTTGTGTCATAGTATGATTTTGCAAGCAACCGCTCTTTTGGGTGACATTGATTGTCGCTTTCTGTTGTCTCGAGAAGAGTATAGGTTTTCAGTACGTGATTGTAACATTTGTAACGTGTATTTTGATTGATGACGACGATAGTCATATCGAATATAAATTTTAAAATAGAATGTCGAAATCTCAATTGTCGCCTGCACTTCATTTACTGTTCTCCATGTGTATGATATTCAAAGGATTTGCCGGAGGAACGCTCTAGCTGAAAATAACACATATGGCATGGGAATTTATGAGTATAAGTTACAAGCGTATGACGTCAAAAGCTGCCATATTTTGCCTCGATTTATGTTCAACACTCGATCGTGAAATTAAACTAGTGGTTATGAGTACCATATCGCCAATCATTGTTTATTCATAGTGCGTAATCTGGAAGTACTTAAAGGAGCGTTACTCTTTCTAATGAAAGACCACAATTGGAGGGTGTGCCCTTATATTTTGTACATGCACATAAAATTTGGTGCTGAATCGTTCAGACATTTTTGTTTAACTGGGTCAACAGCGGGGGGGGGGGCAATTGACACGGGGTTTCTCCGTTGCTATGAGTGGTTATATCGAACAACTCTCTCTCTCTCTCTCTCTCTCTCTCTCTCTCTCTCTCTCTCTCTCTCTCTCTCTCTCTCTCTCTCTCTCTCTCTCTCTCTCTCTCTCTCTCTCTCTCTCTCTGGGACGACAACATCTCACACGATTGGAACTAATTATTTTGGAAAATGTTGGTTTAATCAGCAACTCTAAGCTCATCTAATTTTCTTTTTTGCAAAATTCACTTGTTTTTATGGGTAATTTGTAATATTTGGGTAATTTGTAGAAACATTCGCACATATTGGTACGTTCATACACACGTGTACATATGTGCGTGTTGTACTTTCATGTATATTTGTATACTTAACCATTTTATTTCACTGTTCACGATGCACGATGCATAAAATACAGAATAAGGAATTTGTAACATATTGAAGAAGCAGGGTGTTAAAAGTAGTCAGAATCAGTATGCCTCAATCCGTTATCGGTAAGCCTGTTCACCCTGTCAGAAATGCTGAATAGGTCTGCCATATGATATGGTGTGCCGTGTCCCATATATGAGGAAATCCATAAAAGACACGAAGAAATCGTCAAGGACTTTCACAACTGTCATAGTGATTCTAGGCGTGGCATTACTTTGGCTCACCATTGTGACAAAGCACCCGTTTAATTACGTCTGAGCGGAATTACATGACCATGTCGAATTGTAGGTAACAATGTATCGCAAAATATTAAAGGCACATCGCCCATAACCTTCTGACCCTTTGCCTCGATCTTAGTCCCTAATGCAGTGTTATTTTAGTGACCTAGATGTTACTAAGGCGGCAGAAATGGATAATTGAATAGGCATCCTTGATCGTGACCCACTTTTTCTTTCTCATGCCATGTTCTCGATATTTGTGACCAGTACTTAAATTTCTGACATTTCAGAGTATTTCTACATTGTCTCTTCTTTACGTAATGTGTACAGATATGGACTAGTTGCCGGTTCTGTGGATATAGCTTTCTTCTAAAGAACTGTACACATTACGGGTTGAAGAGTGGCCTCTCTTGACCCTTTTACTGTTTGGTGAGGGGTGATTTCAATGAAATACAGAACGGCTGGCAGCTCGTGCGAAACGGCGATAGTGCGGTGGTGCACTGAAGGAAAGAATCTGCGACACTATCGTAGAAATGTTACTTGTCGGCAGTTCTGTGGGCGCAGATTCATGACACATTTTGATCTGTAGCATTAGTTGTGACTTTTTTGTGCAACCTCTTGGCGAGCTCGCCATGTAAACATTGACAGCATATGGGCATATTTCAGACGAAGGATACGGCGACTCTGTGTGTCTGGTTCAGCCAAGACTGTGCTCTACATGTTGACACCCCACTCTTCAGAGAGAATTTGAGAGAAAGAATATCTTACCCAACTTATGTTAGAAGTCTTCCAGATATGTCAGATTGCTCTGCGACTGAAACGTGCTCGTCTTGCACTCAGTCCTTGGCTTATCAAAGTTTCAAAAGCAAATGTTTAATACAGTTCGCAACAGAGTCCTTTTGCACATAGCCTGAACTTTCACATAACTCCCTTCTTAGGGGGTCCGTCCATTACAATCGAAGGGAGAGGTCGTCCCATCTGCGGCTGCACGGCTTTCTAGTTCAAATATTGCCTATTCCAAGAGATTGGCAATTAATGTCGGTTGTGTCCCATCGTTTATGTAAAGCTACTGTGGCCGCGCCGTCACCAGTGAGTTACGGTACAGCCGCCAATTTAAATTTCGGATTTCAATTGCACGTAGGCTGTTTGGGTATGTTGTACACAGTAGCTGACCCGTTCTGTGGGTCCCATTCGCACAGCCGCAAATGGGACAACCCCTTCCATTTAAAGGGCCGGTAATGCTAGCTTTTGGTAATTTTTTTTCACCATTTTTGTTTTGAATGTGAACCATAATTCAGTGTTCTAATCCCCTAAGGGTGTTGATATATAAGCATTGTTCAGCTTGTCAACTCAGCCCGTACATTTGTAAACTGCATTGTTATTATTGAAAATTTCTTTGGTCCGGACTAGAATTCAAATGTAAACAATATATAACAATGCATTTTACACGTATAGACGCTAAGTTGAAAGCCAATAGTGGGTGTTTCAACATTCTTTAGGGAGTAGAATAAAAAGTTTTGATATACAAAATAAAATATTGAAAAAATCAAAATGTTGACATTGCTGGCCGTTTAAAGTATGACAAGAAGGTGAATTGGGCAAACAAGTGCACATGATGACCGATTTAAATTTGTCGAAAAATGTCTTTATACCTCAGCTGGAATAAAGCAGACTCACCTTATAATGCCTAAAAAGGTTCGCTATACCGCAGCCTGTTGACAGCAAGTCACTTTGTAAACATGAAAATCCGAGACGACCCGAGACGAGGCTGGAACACCGAGACCCTTCATCCGTTCATGCCATATGATTTGAAAACGGCTTTTTGCACCCTCAGAGTCCAACACTCATTTGCTTGAAAGGAAAGGCGTTTCATCATTTGCACCAACACTGCATCAATACGAAATAACATAATCCTGTTTACATTTTCTTGGTGCCTATTTTACATGAAGCATCGATAAGAGCAAATCTTGAGTGAATTTTTCTTAAGTAGTGTAAGCTTCCGATTTTAATGTTGCACTCAATCTTTCGCATGCCAAGATTCACCATCATTTGATATTAATGAGCACATGCGTTGCAAAGGTAACTCTCGGTCACTCCATCTGTCACTTGTATACGAGCTGTACAAAGTTTGTCAATGAGCACCAAAATGACCAAAATGGTGAGTGTGTTGAAGTTAAAGTTTTAGTTGTGGTCGTTTCCAACAAACTAATTTGTTCTATTTTAATGAAAATTCACGAAGCTGTGCCCTGCATTGGGGTGTTTGTTTGTTTGTTACATTCCGCATCGCCATGCAAATGTGAAGGACAGTCATAAAAATACTAGGCTAGCACGTACAGCACCCTGCTGGAACAATTCAATATTATGTAAGATGTTTTGATTTATCATTTTCACATTTATTATGTCCATATTCTCCCAAAATTACCAGTGAATATAATATCCAAACTAACTCTTGTGACACCCACGAGGAAATAATGGAAGTAGTGAGGCTTGACACTCTAAGACTTGTAATTTGTTATTTAATTTTTCTCCATACGGCCATGTCTGGTCAAGTTTTGGACTTACACATGTTGACTTAGGGGTGTGCCATGTATGGTCAAGCATATTTGTATGTATGTGTGTCAAAATTGGACTTACATATGCTGACTAAGGGGTCAGGTTGTCTACGGCTTTTCATTGGTCGTCTCGGGCTTTCATGTCTGCAAGGTGACTTACGATCAACGGGCTGTAGTGAGGTGAGTCTGTCTTTTTCGGGCTGATTGATAACAAAGAAAATTGGCAAAATTTAAATTGGTCATCGTATGCGCATTATTCGATCAACGCTAGGATTTTGTAGATTATAAAATTCTAATAGAGTTCGATTAACCAAATTGACCGTGTATTTGAAATGGAGACACTGCAAAGCAGGTTTGATAATTCCCAAAGCGACGGGGTCTGGAGAGATCATCTTCCCAAAGTTATTTGCGTCTGCCAAACAATGAGTTACGACTGACACTCTGTTTAAGCGACACAAAATCGATTTTTGCCCCAAGGGGGCCAACAAAGCACTATCGCTGAGGTGACTGACCTCATAAGTTTTGGTTCGTTTACCACAATCCACAAAACAATTGAACATCCAGAGCTTTTAGGAGACAGTAGTAGAACTATTCGTCATTGTAAATACTCTCCCATAGAGTGGAATATTCACTGTAGGCTTTAAGAGTATTCGGGTCATGAGGTCACTGAGCAGAATTTACGATTTCATCCAACCATGTTCAATGACCACTTCATCGTCTAGCTTACATGAAAGTGATTTTCAACTTATTACGCGAATAACAAAGGTGATATTTCCCAGTTTCAATGAGATACGATATTCGGCCCTAATAATAATGGTTGCTTATGTGTGTCTTGCAATCTTTCAACATTGATACCATGCAGCAAAAACGACCGTTTGGATTCTTTAAATCTTTAAAGGTTATAAGTGTCCCTTTCGTGCTTCCTTTCGTCAACAAGAAATGTACAAGGAGCAAATTGAACTTTACATAAAATGATTTGCTTCATTACCCCAAAGGTAATCGACATGAATCAATTGTATTCGTCGCCTTTCCCTATCCTTCTTCCACTCCAACATCGTCATTGCCATCAACATTATCATCATCGTCGCCGTCGTCATCGCCGTCGTCGTCATCATCATCATCATCATCATCATCATCATCATCATCATCATCATCATCAACAACAACAACAACAACAACAACAATAACAACAACAACAACAACAACATATATCAACGGGATTGGGAAATGGGGAACTAGTATGAGACGTTCACAGAGAGAAAAATTAGCATCTTGGATTTTTCACCTTTAAGGCTTGTATGGCAACAGTAACTTGATGATATGTTATTATCTTCCAAACACTAATATTTCATATATGGCCTTAAATGATGAGATGGTCAATGATACATGTATGTAGGAGAGATAAAGAGTAGGAATATAGACACTTGGATTGACAGAAAGATGGGCAGAGGAAGAGATGCACACACTGACATGACGATACAGAAAAATATTACATTATACTGGTTTAGACGTTGCTTGTCCCTGGCAGTAATTTCAGTGATGGTGGTGTTCAACATCACGACGAAGCAGGCTGATCAAGAAAGAGTTAGGCTGATGTCTTGTGACCCGAAAGTGTAGACAAGAGTTTTACTAAAACAGACACAGAGGGCCCACAGATAGATGTAGGTAAAGGAAGGGCGGAAAGAGATTTGTAGTATTTGTTTACACTAGGAGTATGTGACCACGAAAACAAAATCTGTATTCTAGATAGTTGTGTATATCGCTTTGTAAGTTAGATGTTGAATGGCGGTAGGAAAACATATCTGCTAGTTTTAAACTTTTTCAATTTCAAATGATGTTCGAGCTATTGCATATATGTGAACATGTATGTATGTATGTATGTACGTATATGTATGTGTAATATACATATTTGCGTGTGCATGTATGCATGCATGTAGAAAGGTAGAGTACAATGTACATATATATATATATATATATATATATATATATATATATATATATATATATATATATATATATATATATATATAATATATATATATATATATATATATATATATTGATATATATACACAACTGAAATTGTTTAAATATGCCATTTGAGCTGCTTTGAACGAGTTTTATTGTATAAAAGTTGTTAATTTTATTTCTTCAATGTTGATATATAAAAACTATGTACATACTATACCTAAAAATATTGTAATCTTAAAACCTTACAGTCACATACAGTATATGAATGACGAATAAAAAGAAAAGTTATGTACAATATATCCACAATTATTTCGAAGTATGTAAGAATGTGTATTACAATGCGTTCCCCTTGTCGGAATGGCGGCGTGCAGGATACACGCTGGAGTGTACATGTGTTGGGTATGTTACATTTTCAATCAGAAAACAATCTTCGTGGAAGTTGTAAAACAGCAGTTGAATTGGTTTGTGTATTGTACACGTAATAATAAGTACAAAGAAGGAAATATCAATACTAGTATTCCTGTTTTTCCCCAAATAATAAAAACCTGCTTTCGCATCTCATGGCTACTATCTATTCTGGTATACTATTGAAGAAGGGCCGGACACCCAATAGAATAATAGTCTGCAAATACTGACGTATATGAATGGCGGGCTGATTTTCATTATCCAGGGGTCTGCAGGAAGACAACCAAATATATAAGGTTTTTGCAAGCCGTGATGGCTTTACTTATTTCCCGCAGCCAGAGCTACTCAAGTTTCCGCTGTAAAGTTATATAGAAGTGTATATGATGAGTATTTTACACAGCAAAACAAAACAGATAAAAGGTGGTATCACCTTTCATGTGAGAGTAGAACGAAGTGTTCGAATAAAATGCAATTAAGGTTTATATGCATTTTAAGGCCTCCAGTCCATGTGCAGGAAGGTAGGAATAGGGTAGGAGTATTTCTTAAGACCCTAAAAGTGGTCTGAAAATCCAATATATGAAAGGTCGAATAAAACAATGACTATAGTTGGCTCTGATAACTAAATTAATAGACATAGACATGTAGTTGAGCAAGATTCTTTTCTTACAATTCATTACCCGGTTCCCTTGTTCACGGAAGCAGTGATAACTTAGATCGTCACACTGCGCCAGAGCTCTTGGGCTGTTCATTCTTGTATCAGGACACTGTCGGTCAGCTATAAGCCCTAAAGTACGTTTTTATATGGATTGAAGAAACAATGCGTTGAAGGTTACGCAATACAGAATACATCGTGTGTGTGTGTGTGTGTGAGGATAGCCTGTACTCGTATGCAATAGTCGAAGTTCTTTGTATACCCTCAGACCTTCAATCATACAATAAGAGTTTTTTTTATTAAAGGGAAACAGTCTCTGGAACTGCGCCTGTGCGAGTTTCTTGTTTGCAAACAACGTATTTCGTGCACGATATCTAGATTCACCTCATCATCAAGCTACAACATTTAAATTATAAGATGTAGATTATGAAAGACAATAACTATTGTACCTTGGATACAGTGTTTACATTGGTCGTATGGGTTCCATACGACCTTTGAGTGCAGTTCCGACGACTGCATCCCTTTAAAAGGTCATGAATATACAAGCCCTGAGAACAAGGTTTAATTTTGCCTTTGTTTTCATTATTTGATCAAATTCCAGTCTCCTTAGTTAATTGATAAAAGATTCCACCGTTTTCGTCATTGCATTGTAATCTATCTATCAAGGAAAAGTTTAGAAATTCTAACAACCCTTTCTGTCCGTTTGACATTAAACATTTGAAAACATTCTAAAATTTCAGGATGTCGAGTAAATTTGAAGTCCCTCACAAAAAGTAAAATGTAGACCTAATTTCGTGCAACGTCACACAGTCAGAGACTGGTAGTACCTATCTCTGGTTAATGCATTCGCTGATAAATGAAATAACAAAAAACAACTAATATTCACGGATGTCACGAATTTACTCAAGCAGTCCGATATCCATGAAATGATTAAGTATACTTCAATGTTTCAAAAATAAAGATAGCTGGATCGACAGAAAAAAAAATCTTGAGTTAATTGGATTTTTCAAGGCTCGTTGAAGATAGTTCGCGAAATTGAAAGACTTAAATTTTGCTGAAACTTTCCGTGAAGAAACTTTAAATTATTCACTTTTCAAATTAAGAAAAAAGATCAGGGATCACCTTGCAAAATTCGTTACTAGAGAGACAAATTATCATATATTTACCTACACTTAAATTCAAAATGGCCGCTGTATTAATTCTACGGGGAAGAATATATATTTTCGATTATACCGTAACAAAAATGAGCCGGTAAAAGTTCATTTACTCCAAGAACTTCAAAATGAGCCCAAACAAGTGGTAGACCAACAAAAGGCATTGTAAAAGTTTGAGAGTCTGAATATCTGTCCCCGAGGTACATTCTACCTTGACAGTTGAACGTATCAGAAATGAGACGGCTTATCATCACGATGGTCATCGGTAAATTCGTTGATCTCCGTCTGTTTCGCCTTCGCGTAGTTGTCAAACTCCGGTCTCCTTCGCATTGACAACCACGTGGTCAGGTACATGGCTACGGCGGCTATCTTCAACACGATCTCGAAGGTCATGAGCTTCAGGCGGTAATCGTAGAGATCGTATACCAAGCACGAACTAAACACACTGCATTCGGACGTGCCCCAGTGGAGACAAGCTGAATCGATGATGTACCCCATGTATATTGGGGTGGGTACCCAACCTGAAATTAAAGAACAGCGCCATCAAATTAGCCGTGTAAAGTAGCTGGGAAATTTTAATCCCTGTAAACCCCAACACGTGATGTTTCAGGTCTTGCAGTGTCAAAACTAAATCGAATAGCTTAGTCGGGGGTGGGGGTGACAAGTTCAATTTTAAAACTAAGTATATAAACTGAAACAAAAGCTGTGTAAAAGAACATAAGCCCTGTTTTACCTGCTGCAGGAAGGTTTTCATCTACTCGACGCAAAGTATGAGTGTTTCAACCCCCAACATACTTACCGATAAACTGTGCGAATAATTGTCGAATACCGACTGCAAAGGGTTTGTCCTTTTGCTCAACAACTCTGAAGAAACAAACAAAGAAAAAAGTGAGTTCTCTGCCATTAGATTTCTATGGTTGTTTGTTAAGAATATGCTCTTGAAGAATTTAACCAATACATTTTTATATTATATTAGAAGACCATACGATCAGGAATATTTTACTTTCTGAGGGTAATCTAATGGCCCATGTTCTGTTTTGTTGTTTTCGATTTCAACTAACTTTTTTGTTATGTTTTGTTTCCATATTTATTTATTGATTCATTTACTTATTTATTTATTTTATTTATCTATTTATTTATTATATTTATGTGTTTTACACGAATAATGAATCACAAAAATATAACATGAGATAAACAAATATGAGGAATAGTAAACAGGAAACAGCCACGATCAAAAGAAAGAAAAGTCCTAGGACTTATTTACAACCACTGCATGCGGTCCAGAAGAATACACGATCTCATTGTTGTTACTCTAGACTTACCTAAGTGGTAACACTATATACGCAGTCAGGGGTAGCGCAGATATAAAACTGGCAACAAAGCAGCACAGTATAAAGATCACAAGAAGCGTCTCACAGCGCTGACCGCAGATCCCGGCAATGGCCGTTCCCCCTTCCAGGTTTATATCAACCGCAGAATCCCCACCCTCTGGCGGAAGACCGACGCAACTGCAGGAGCTGAAGTTCTGGTAATGAAGCGAAAGAGAATCAATTCAAATTATTGTGCATTGACTAAGAGTGCAACATTGTGACTTTTAAGGCTGCGTTCACAAATAACGATTAGGGGGGGGCTGGAGGAATCTCGATTGAAATCTTACTTTTTTCAGATCCCCCCCTAAGTACCCTAAAAAATTTTCAAATGCCCCCCCCTCTATATGGTCAAAGTTTTTCAAGCCCCCCCCAAACTATCACAGGCTCGCATATTTGTAAAGGATGTGAGCGCAGAAAAAATAAACGTGTTGCGCCGTTCTGCTCACAGGTGTTCAACACTACCTGTATTAGCACTTTGTATAGTCATATTCCCAAGGCAAGTTCTTTAAATGCGTCAGTGAATTTTTTAGATTTATTGGTCTAAAAG